>NC_136629.1:33699269-33705520 GCF_933228915.1 Telmatherina bonti
TGCTGAAGGGTCACGTTGCGTCCCAGGTGTAAAAGTTGTATTGTGCGGTTTCTCTGCCTCGGGATGCTGCTGGGTAGCAGCAGCTCAAAAAATGCACCGTGTGATCAAACAAAAACTTGAACATGGAGTTTTAAGGTCAGAAAGTTACGTATGGCATCTTTAATGGTAGAACAAATTGTGTTTTATTTTTAGGTGTGCATGTGAACCACCACTGTGTTTCCTGTGTCATGAATACAAATTCAACAACGTGCATGAAAAGAAAAACAATGAGTTACATCTAAGTGGATAAAGAAATGAAAAATGAAACACCCCGAGCTGCTGCAGAATTTAAAGTGTGAAATGTGGAAGCTCCTTCTTGGCAGCATTAAAGGTCGGTGCATTGATTTCCTGTGGAATCAGCTGCCCAACCATCAACAAGCTCCAGCAGGAAAACAAAACAGAGAAATAAAACTGCACCCTGAGTCTGGCCCTGATCCTCTGATCTTATTAGCCAGTTGGCTGAATGCAACTTCCGCAGACGTGTGTACAAGTAAACCTGCTTTGTCAGACCACATCTTTGATTTTGTTTCAACCTCACACACAGACACACACGCCTTGATTAGACCAACGTCCTCAAGGGATGAGAAACCAAAGCACTTCGCAGACATTCCGCAACCTTCTCAGAGCCATAACGGGTTATTTTGGTTGCATGTATTCTTAGAAGTTTCTGCCTACAAAAATAGGACCTTTTTTTAAATGCTGGCCTGAGATGACAGCTTTATTATGCATGTCGAAGCAGAAAGGCTAGGCAGCTGGATGCAGAGAGACCGCACAAAACTGAAGAACTTCAGGGGGAAAAAAACAAGAACAAATAGAGCTGGAAAGAGAGCAAAGTGTACAGAAAATAAAAAAAGCAGAAAACAAGTCAGTCTAAGAATAAAGGTAAATATAGGCTCCAAATTACATTTAGAGAGTAATTAAGAAATAGAAAGACCAGTTAAGAGAACTTTAAATGCTCAACAACAGACTGTGAAACTACAGACTTATCTCCAACCATGTGGTACTAAACAAATACCAGTTCCAAAAGCATCACAGCACTGGTGAATCCCTGAGAAGTTATTCCAAATATTTCTTTAGAAACAACAGAACAGTGAGCTGTACAAATAAGGCATCAAGATTTATGAAGAGTAAGTTGGTGAACATGGAAGTGTCATGCCCTGTTTGGGTGGCTGAGACAAAATAAAGGGGCAAATCTTCCTCAGTTCCCCCAGCAGCCACAGAAAATGACTGCTGGGATTTGCTGAAAGCCATCTTTGTTTATGTTTTCAGATCTGCAGAGCCAGGATTTGGTATCGAGGTCTGCAGAAGCCACTAAAATCTCACCACAAAAAAATAACAAAGCCAAAAACAAGGAGATTGAAATCAACATAGTGGATACAGGAGTGTGCACATCAATAAATCAGTCAATCAATAGGGCTCCTACTGCGAGGGATGGGGCGTCCTATCCCTAGGCGTTGAGCCGACCAATCAGTTGTTTTCAGTCTGGGCAGTTTTGTGCCAGCTGCTCTGCATCCTCCATGGTAACTCAGTGTTGTCGGAGGGTCACCAGCCATCATGTGCGGAGCTTGCCTCATGGCCGTTTCCAACCAGTGTGGATCAAACTATAAAATGGTTCTTGTTGGAGGGTCAGGGGGAAGCAGGAGGACATGACCAAACCAGCGGGTGCAACGTTGCACAGCCAGGCAAGATGCTCTGGGCTGGAATGAGCAAGTTCTGATTGCCTCGTTGGAAACCCTCTGGGTCTATTTCTGTCAACTTCACTAAAGACAAAACCAACAATCTTCAAACAAAGACAGTACCGTAATTTCCAGGCTATGAATGTAAGCCACACCTTCACGGGGCGGGCAGCAGCACCATTTCCTTCAATAACAATCATGTCGATCACATTTATGGTGAAAGTTGCACCATATGCTTTTCTATATGTGTTTTTCATGATGAGGGTGTGTGCATGAAGCGGACAATGGCTCTTTAGACAAAAAATTCATATATTAGTTGTACTGTTGCAGGATTCAAATTGCATGAAAAAAGCTTATAGACTAGAAACCACAATCGACTGAGATATGATAACAGATACAGTTTGGACTGAAGATGAAAGTTGAAAGTGTAACCAGATGAAGACACCAAAAAACATAAATAAATAAAAACAAAATGTCAAAAAGACAGTTAACAAATTGGCCCATAGTGATAATAACATACGCTAACAGGTCACTTATAGGTGCATCTTGTTAGTCCCAAGTTGGATATTACTGCAATAGCATCACACAGATACAACAGACTTGTCAGCTGCACATCCACAGTGAGAATCTTCTGTTCCACCACATCCCATAGCTGCTCTACCAGACTGAGATATGGTGACTGCGTAGTAGGGATGTGAATCTAACTACTCACAATTTTTGATTCAGGTTTTTGAGGTGACGATTTGATTCAGAATCCATTCTCGATTCATAATTATTACATTTGAGTAAAAAAAAAGGTTCTAATTTACCAAGTAACTTCATTCTTCTATAAGCTAGAAAGAACCAAGAAATTATATGGGCCTATTTTATTTAAATTGCGACGTACAAAACTTTTTCTGCTTGTCATTTTTCTTAATTTCAGTTTGGAAATAACAACACAGTAGCCAGACCATAATTCTGCTGCTTTAATCCCCAAGAAGACAAGTAAAAAGATCAATAAAAACAATAAAAGACTATTTTTTTAATAATGGATTATTTTCATTTGAAAAAAAAGACATAATTGACAAAAAATATTAACTCTAAAATCATGAAGCAAAAAAATCCCTTTTTTTTTTTCTTTCAATTAGAGTCCCCACCCCAACTGTGTAGTTTATTGAACTCATTGTCCTGTACAAGAAACCAGCTTTAGATGATGTGAGCTTCCTTACAAGGTGCATTATCCTGCTAGATGCAGCCATCAGAAGACGGTTCACTATGGTCTTAAGTAATGGACATGATCAGCAACAGGGGCCCAAAGTGTGCCTAGAACATATCCCACCACCAGCAGCAACCTTAGATATAGGGCAGGATGAATCCAAATTCTACCCCCCAGGTGAATACCGCAGCTGAAACTGGGATCCATCAGACCATCTCCTATTGTCCAGTTTAGCCTAGTCTGCATAAACTGGAGAATCTCTTTCCTGTTCTGAGCCGACTGAAATCGCTACCGATGTTTCTTCTGCTGCAATGGCCAACCATCTTGTGCTTTCAGAGATGCTATTCTGCATACTTTGGCTGAAACGAGTGGTTATTTGAGTTACTGTTGCCTTTCTTCAACCAGACTGCCCATTCTCCTCTGATCTCTGACCTCAACATGGCATTTCTGTCCAGACAGCTACCACTGACTTGATATTTTCTCTTTCAGACTATTCTCTGTGAACCCTAGAGATGGTTGTGTGTGAAAATCCCAGTAAAACAGTCTGAAATTCTCAAACCAGCCCATCTGGCACTGACAACCATGCAGTCATCCAGTCATTTAAATGTCCTTTCTTCTCAATTCTGATGCTAAACTTGAACTAAAGTGAGTCATTTTGCCAGGTCTGAATCCACAAATGCATGGATTTACTGCTGTAGGATTGGCTGATTAAGTTTTTGTGTTAATAAGCAATTCATGTGGTTGTCAATTAAACTGGCTGGTGGTTGTACATGCAAACGGTATTTTGTGTATTTTAAATCTGCTATGGTCAACATGGAGGAGGCAGTGAGTGAGGGGGACTAAAGACATGAGAAAGCAACTAAATTTCCCACATCAGACTATTCAGTCCTAGTTAATACTACAATGTAAAGCCAGTAATACAGGACATTTGTGTGTTATCCTTAAGATTATATTTAAAATGTTTTTAAAAAGATCCTCACTTATGTTGATCTTAAATGTAAATAATCCTGAAAGCGAGTTAAAGTATGAAATGAAATATGGGTTGACATGGGACTTGGTGGGTAATCCTCTATTAACCTTAGAAAAAAATAACCAGATTCCAGCAGCTACAAGAATAGATGCATTGGTTCTTTTTAATATTATTTCATTTTTTTAGATCAATTATCCAGTGTTTCAGGTTTTCTGATGCAAATGATGGAGTGAGGACAGCGTCTGAGACACTGTTTTATGTGCAAAGGCATATATGTTTATGTGGGCGTGTGTGTTTTTGTTGCATGTGCGTGGGTATGTTTAAGTTTATGTGTCAGAATAAATATGTTTATGTATATGACAATTTATGTTTATGCATATTTGAAAGAAAAAGAAGGGGGGGGGGGGGCTGTTTATCATAATTTTAAGTTAAAAAAAACTTGAGCTGCATTTTATGTATGATAAAGTGCTCTATAGAGTTTGATTTGGTTTGGTTGACTGTTTTGTTTTAGTTTATAAGTCATGTATAAAGCCTTATTCCTCTGCCTGATAAAAGACATTTTTGTGTTTTTAGGACCAATTAGATCAGTTTTAAAGTTCAAATCTTCTATATATTTTCTTGAACAGTTTTGTTTTTGACACAGGAGCAGCTCAAAGTTGTTTTAAGGCTGCATTTCACACACAGATTCTAACCTTGGTCATGCTTCGCTGCAGTTAGTGATTACTATCGATTGGGTATCCCAGGCTAACTTCTGTCTCATCTTGCCCCCCCATTAAGAATTTCCTGTATACATACTGATGGTACAACATCTGTCCAATCAGATAACGACAAGCAACTATTTCTGTCCGTCTTCATGGGGAAGGAAGGTCTACACAACAGGAGGATACAGCGGAGCATTAGCCATCACCGAAACGCATCGAGTGATTAGTTTCTAAGTTTCTGTGTGTTTAGTCTCATTTTACCATTTCATAAAACTAAACTGTGACCCGTTTGACCAAGATAATAACAGTTGAGGTGATGCTGGTTGTGCCAACGACGAGTGCAAACAAACTGTTTCTATGGAAACAATAAAATGTATATCACTGTTTGGAAAAAAAAAAACAAAAAAAAACTTGCATGTGGCTTAAATACATTTTAAGAGATTCATTCCAGCATGTTTCCCACAGCTGAGGAGACATCGGACTGGAAGGGTCACATTTAAGCAGAAAACCTGAGATGCTTTGTGGCCTGAGGTTTGTAATTTTATCTTTGCTGAATTTTACAATTGTAAACAGAGGAAAAAGTCAAACAGGTCTCTGTATACAATCATCAGCCTCTTACACACACACACACACCCCTTTTTCAGCCTTTTCACATTCTACAACATCCTAGTATGTGCTCCAAACAGAAGAGCATGTAGCACTTAGCCCGATTGCTCTGGGTGATGATGGAAAGGCGTGGTACATCATATTCATTTATCCATGCAGCTCATCTCATCTAGAAGCTTTAAAGAGAATGGATGAATGGATAGATGCCTTATTTCACTTCAGCATACAGTTGCTGACAATATGATCCACACCCTCCCTGTCTCATGTACGTAAACTGACCTCTGCCTCAAGGGTGGGAGACAGATAATACCTTAAATAAACTATTGCAACAGTAAACACTACGACCAGCAGATAGCAGCATTCTTAAAGTCGTCACCCTCGTGTCATTTCAACATTTATTTACATCAAAGTGACAAAGGTTTGACTTATTACCATGATTATGTCTGTCACTATCCATCCATAAATACTCAACTTGGCACTTTGCAGCTCTGTTGAGACCCCTCAGGGACCGCTCAGTTAGGAACTGAGCAGCCTGAGTCAATAAAGATCACAGTTGCCATTTGCTGTTCTTCATCTGCAGATTAGACCAAAACTGGCAACCTTGTCCCCTGGCATTGCTGAATATTAGCTCGATGAGTCACAGCTACTCTTCGACTTCCTGTGCATACAAAGCTATCACCCAAAAGATGACTAAACATAAGATGCTGTCAAAATCCACCACCCAGGCTAATTTGGCCGATGTTGACATTACAATTATTTTAAAGTGTTACTCATTAGCTTTAAATGATTTTCCTTGTTAAATCATTTAAAAAGAAACATTGTTTTCAAAGTGGATTTTTATTAACTTTACATTTTAATGGAGGAGTTTTTGAGCATGAAGGCCATCCAACGAGGGCAACTGTTAGTCTTTGTTAAGGGTTTGGCATGATCCTTTAAGACGTGGGGGCCAAGCCATGGAAACTGCCCTGAACTGTCACATCAGAGGGTTCACAGACAGAGTATCGTGTTCCAGACATCTTGACCGATAAATATCTTCCATGCATATATTCGTCAGCAAGTAAAAA
>NC_136629.1:33708220-33739343 GCF_933228915.1 Telmatherina bonti
AAGGCTGATTTGCCCCGGTGCATGTGTTAAGTCTTCTTCACAACACCTTGGGTGCACGCTTGGACATTTTGGGGACTATTCATGCATTCACCCCGCCAAATTGGTTTTCCTTCCAAAAACGGTCTTTGGCAGGGAACGTTCAGATTCCCAAAGACGTCAGATTAACTAACTGGCAGCCAATTGTTTAATGGTTTACTCAAGGGGGCAACGTCACACCCAAACAAATACATGCACAATGCAATACATAAAAATCATACTAACAAAGCAAACGAGCAGGAAAAAGACACATGATGTATCACTGCCTGCTTTGGCTCCATATCAGTCACACCCCAACACACACATACAGACTCTACTGTTTCATTTTTAATTAAAAAACAAAACAAAAAAACTGGATAGTTTTGTCATTATATGTTGAAATTTAACTTTATATGTGTATCAAAATACAGACGTTTAGTACAAAATCTGATAATAACTTGGAAGTCCTAAACGTGAACAATAACATTTTATAAACAATGTATGTCTGAGGTTTTGCAAGTGAGAGTGAATAAAGCTGACTTAAAAAAATAAATAAATAAATAAATAAAAATAAAAACGTGTAGGCTTCATTTAAACATACACAGCCACATATTTTTTTCTAAATCTAGGAGAATTTGGTGGTTTTCCTAGGAGGTAAATAATCTGTTGTATGTGTCTTGTGCACCACATGTAAATACACTGAAAGAACGTTGTGGCATAAAGAAATTATTAGATATTAACAGAAAAGCAAATTTATCAATGTGACAAAACAAACACTTCAGTTGTTTTCAACTTCTGCCATCTATAATCATTATCCTTCAGTCCAAACATCAGCAGATGAAATTATAGTTTCCTAATCATATCCATATCTGCTCCTGGCCTCAGGGGCCACGATGTGGAGACGGTCTCATTCTCCTAATGTCAAAAACACTGATTATGATTCATATGCTTAAAGCCTCTGTTAATAACAACAGATGACACAAATTTGATGCCAAGTACGAATGACAGCCATCTTACACAATGCAGCGGTTATGTGCACGTTTCTGGCCGAGGTTGGGATTTCTTCCAACGGAAATCTGCTTCCTCTCAGGGAGGCGGTTTTCCTGCAGAAAGCTAGCTTGTCAAAAGTCATCCAGAGAAAGTAGGACCTGGTCAAAAAGAGGCTTATGGCATCTTGAGGATCTTGAAGGGAGAGTTACCAAACATAAAGGTATCTCAGACAGTTTTGGGATTAATTATCACATTAACTCTTAACGAGGCCTGTCACGGTGACAAATTTTGCCATGCGATTAATTGTCTCAGAAATTGTTGCGATAGACGATAATACTGCGCTAAACAATTATTGTTGTCATTTTGAGACCATTTTCAACTAAAACAACAATGCCATAATAATGCAAATACACCTGTTCAAATATCAACAACATTAATTTCTAAAGAACATTTAGCTCGATGTACAGACTAGTTTAGGCTCATCCACTCCCCAGTCTGCTATAACAGATCAGGGTTTCTCCTGGGGTTTTGGCATTGTGGTTATCTGGAACATATGGTCTCTAAACACCATGTAACACAGTTACTTAGTCTATGGTGAAGCTCACATAAGGGGACATGTTTGGACTTCACCAGAGGTGGAATGGTCAAATTTAATGTCTTTGATCGCCTTCAGTGTGTCATTTTTCATGTCTTTGTAAAGTTGTGGAATTGCATTTTGTAACATGAATGTTCATCCAGGCTATTCATACTGGCTGTGAAATGTTTGCTACATTTTTCAAAATGTCGCCTTTTTAACAACATTAAAGGGCACCATGGCTTCACCAACCACACTGTCTGGGTGCACACCATGTTGCACTGTCAGTTAAACACCACAGTGATCGTGGACTATCGGGAAGATGGAGCTAGCCTGTTTGTTATGTGGGGTTTTTTTTCCCAGTTGGAAAAAAACTGAAGTTGATGATTGTGTTTTAAGTGCAGATGAAAGCTTGTTGTATTGCCATGTTTAGTTAATATTGTCTTAAAATAAATGCAACATTAAAGAAAAGCGAGAAAAGAAAGACAACTGAAAATAATTGCGTTCGGCAAACTTTTGCACACATTTTTTCTATTCATACGAATAATTGACTTATTGCGACAGGCCTACTCTTAACTTTCTGTTTTCTCCATTATGACGATCCAATACATCTTCATCCTGTCACACAGCCCTGCTTGCTTTTAGAGCAAATTTATTATGAACTTCCTGTAGGTCAAATTTACGTCACATAGAAACTCAGTAGTAACATCAAAGTTGGGTTTGTCATCAGTCAATCAATCCCCCTTTATTTCTAGAACAAGTGTCATACAATAAAAATGAAGCAACACAAAGTACTTTACATGGTCAATAATATCAAAAACTCATTTTACCCACCCAAATCCCCCAGACCACAAGTCACATAAAACACACAGCATGATGTTTTCTAACAACACCGTCTTAACCCTCACAATCAATACTGAGAAAACTAGAACACTGGAAGATAAAATAAAATAAAATAAAATAAATGGTACATCATTTGAATATTAAAACAAGTACTGTAAATATGTTAAATACTGTAAGAAATCAAATAAAAAAATAAAATTAAATATAAGACTAAAACATAAAAAAATAAAGTACAGCTTAGTAAAAGAAAAAATTAATAGAAAGCTTTAGCTTAAAAGTGGGTTCTTAAGTTTTCTTTTAAAAATAATTACTTTTCAGCTGCCATTAGGTCATCAGGAAAGTTGTTCCAAAGGCAACCAACAACCATTAAAACAGTAGTAAATAAAAGATGCTTCTTTATGTTTCAGTCGCCACTTTGGGAATATGGATGTGACCAGCCCCGATAACCTGACGACTGTAGGAAGCTTGCAAACTCAAGAATTCAGAATATCTTTCAGGACATTTCCAGATTTGGTCCAAATATTTGTGATAAGTCTGCTTTTCGCTGTGATGTGTGAAGAGCACCTAACCTGTCCACACACATCATACACACATAATAATCCTGCAAATGTCCAAATTATTCTATAAAAATGGAACTTTAAGCCTTTACCGTACCATTTCAGCAGATTGCAGATCATCTTTCATCCGACTGGAGTTTATATTTACCAACATGAGCTCATGCTTATTAATCACTGGGTTGTTTTTACTCCTCGATGTGCATGTAGAACAGATCTACGCCTTAAGTTGGGCTTTGTTACATGCAGCTTTAGCCAACAAAATAAGAGTTCAGAGGCTGGATGTAAATGATCTAAACAGAACTATGCATTTTTATTATTTAAACAAGCTCATGTTAAACAGCTGGAGCTTCGAAAGGTTTTCCGTTTGTCCACCATACAAACCCATCAATATGCTGGAGTTTGGTACAACACATACTTTATCATGTTTGGATCATTCTTAAAAGTATAAGAGCTGAAACCTGAAGTTATGAATTATGGATGAGAGATTCATCTTTGGTACTGTACAAAAAGATGATTAGGATAATTAAAAATCATGAGTGTTTATAAGATTTTAAGGCCGTCCATCCTGACTAAGGAAGTTTCATGCTGGAAGAATGGCATCTCTCCAGCGAAAAGAAAGTTGACAAGCTTAAAGAGAAAGATATTTGTTATGAAAAGGTTTGTTGGTAGAGTGCAGAATCCCTTTTTAAGCTTCATTTTTCATATAATTTGAACAGAGAAAATCCCAGGCATTAGTGCTGCACCATAATCTCATCATTTTTGTCCAGTGAACCCAAACTAATGTTCTTACTTTTACTGGTGTTTTTAAACAATCAGAGCAGAAAGCTATCCTGCATGTAGATGTTTGACAGTCCTCTCAACGGTGCGAGCGAAGACGGTGATACTGAATCACCCGCAAAGTAACAGAGTCTAAATGTAAGCAGCGTTTTTCTTACAAAGGTTTCTTCTGTTAACTCCACTGCATTCTGCTGTAGCGAGGCAAAACAGGATGAGATTAAACGTAAATTAGATTTATCACAATTACTCTGCCAGCTCATGCTGCCCTATCGTTAAGGACATTTGTAAGCTTATCGGTATTAGTGCTGCCTGAGCTGCGAGCACAACTCTGCTGTTCGTACAAGTCAGTAAATGTGCAAGTCATGACATTCAGAAAGTGCTGACACAACTTTTAGTTCCGGAGGTCAGAATTTCTTTTCCTTCCCATGTTGAAGGGAGAAGTTTGTGTAAGAGCACAGATATGGTTGTTACGGCTGCCCCCATTTGCCCATCAACCCATTTTTCATTCAGCCTGGAAACCATCATCTGGCCTCCCCTCGGCTGGGATTGGTTCCTCCACGTCACCTGGTCTCGTCGACATCTCTGCATGGCTGACCCCTGCTCCAATGAGGATTCGACACCTCTCCGATCCAGGATAAAAGAGCGCCAAGTTCTTCATTCAGGGGCAGCTGTGTGGTGGCTACAGCTTGCCCTCTCTGAGACTGGTTTATTTTGGTGGTTGGTTTTGAAGAGTCTTTAAAGCCTAGTCTGTAGTTTTGTTGGCTTTTGTGTAGCCTTGGATCTTTGCTGTTTGTTTTGATTGTTTAATGGCCTGGGTTAAAGGTGCTTGATTGTGTTTGTGTAAAATTACTCTGTTCTAGTATTTTGGTGCCCTGCCCTTCCAAGCGGGCCTGTATTGATTCCTTTTTATTTTTCTGTGGGACAATAAAGTTTCCCAATACACTTTTTGGTCTGGCACATTTGTTTTATGTTGCGGCTCTTAGCCCTAGACCGCTGGGTCGTGCAGCTGTTCGAATCAGTCCATGCTTTCAACAGATAGATGATTTCTGCACGATACCCAAAGATCTCCTCGTCTGACCTACCAGGCTGTTCTGACCAGAAAGAGGGATTAAATTTAGGTATAATTTAAAATCATTCCTTTCAACCTAAAGAAAGATGTTCACAGAGGGAGTATGAGACAAAGCAGGAAACTAAGGAAATGTTTAGAGTTCTCTTTAGTGTTTGGTTTCAGCACCACTGATCCTGAACTAAATCTAGACTAAACAGAGAAAATTTGTTTTATTTTATAAGCAGATTAAGTCTTTGTTGCTTTTCTTGTTCATTTGTTTGTTTTCTAAAGACCTTCAAAACCAGTCTCATGCAAGTATTTCTAATTAGCTACCGTTCCTTTGGTTATCTGATTCGGTTTGGTTACTCGTATTAGTCAAAACTTCATCTTTTTTTTTTACATGATGCCTTTTAAAATTCAGTTCTACGATAAAACATCTGTCTTTATTACATCTATTTAGTCATTTTCTCAAAGCATGTCCACTTTTCAATGACAATTTAAGTTGATGTGAAGGAAGTTTCAATTATCAACAAAGGTATCTCAGTGCACGCTGGAGACAATGTGTGGATGTGACACTAAAAGGAGTTAAAACAGAAAAGTGAGGCTACATCAGCCACTGCTGGCATTACACCTTCATCTGAAGCCAAACTGGGATTGTTGGTAATGACGGCACAAAGATCTGACAGACGTGAGTGTGCAAAATAAAAACAAATAACTCAATTTTACAATACTAATTTTACTAGGGCAAAATATGTGGGATGCTAATTTAGTTGAGAGGAAATGCAAACCACTTTCACGCAGTTATTTCCACCCACACACTCTTCTGTTTACCTGCCTTTGATCAGTAAACAGCAGGTACTTGTGACTGCCATCCTGGTGACTAAACAAAGTGTTTCATCTATATGAAGATGTTCCACAAATTGGTAATAATCCTGGTCTTTTCTCCCTTTTTTTATACTTCTATACAAGCTACAGCTTACAGGCCTGACTTGGGTATTTTGTATGAGGAAGACTTGAAACAACTTTAGTTGAGAGCATTTTGTAAATAAGACTAATTTTTAATAAAAACACAAAGGACAGTCCTCCCATCGTTAAGAAAACTTGGAAGATCTGAATGTCTATTTTAGGCTAAACTTCGAAAAATACTGAGATATCGAAGCAATTCTGATGGTTCAATTGTGTGTTTCTATGATGGACGTGCAGCTCTCAATACCGTGTGTGTGTGTGTCTGTCACAACGTAATTTTCAAGTTGTGCTCTACGTCTGCTGGTGGAAGGCGGCTTTAAGACACGCAATGCAACATAATGACTTATTGTTGTATAAATAAAATAACCATAATGCTGAGTAGTTTTGGTACGGTACCGCCCACCATGCAGGTTGCCAGTCCTGCTGTGTGGGGCGGGGTCAGGTGTGGATGGCAACTGAGAGGAGATATTAGGGGACTGGGAAAAGTTGGAGGCAGGAGCCAGTAACTGCCCCCCCACAACGGCTGGTCTAACGAATGTAAATGTGAACCGGTGAACCAGTTTGGAGTCTGGGGGTGACAAGAGGATCTGCGGACTACAAGTAGGCCATTGCCCCCTTTAATTGGCGGCTGAGTTATGGTAAACACTGCTGCATAGCAGGTCAATTTAGTGACAGTTTTAAACATAAAAAGATAAAATAGAGGCACTTAGAGAGCACAGACCCCCACCGAGTCATTGGATTTTCTGTTTGCCAGTGATGCTGGGCGTCATTTTCCAGTTACAAGCTCTAATGTAAAATGATCCCAGTCTTCCCATAATAAACCTTTATCATATTCCTGGATTCGGGTCATGAGCTAGACTCCGCCAAAATCTAATCACTTGTTTCTTATTCCATTTCTTATTCCATTTTCATCAATATCCATCAACAAGGTTCTGAGTTATGTTGCCGATAGAGAAACCAACGCTGCCAAATACATGATAACAAAATATAAACCCGTTCTACAGGGGACGATCAGGGGCAAAATAAAAATAACACAATAATTACTGCATATTGACAAAGTTAACTTGATGTTGTAGCAGTGGAGGAGGGCCGATGTAATATAATAAAACATTTAGGCAAACACGGCTTGCTAAAATCATACGTTGCTATCAACTTACAGTTTACTCACATCATATTGACTTTTTTCCCCAACATGATAATGTTGAAATAAACATTTAAATTATTTCAGATGAGATTTCAAAACATCTAGATATCAATCGTGAATTGGGATAAAGCCAAAAAATGATGCAATATCCATTAAAGGCAATGCCGTTGGGTGTTGCAACCACCACAGACCCGAGGTGGGCGCCGAAGATTACGCCCATCCATTCAGACTAACTAAATCTGAAATATTAACAGCCTCTCCTGGTGCTCCTGACTTACTGGGTTGAAACAGTAAGGAACTTGTAATTAGTGTCGGATTTCAGAGGGAAAATGTATTTGAGGTCAAAGTGACTTCATCGTCCCCGAGTCTCAGCTGAAATTGTACGATGACAGGAGAACTCTCTAGAGGAATCTCAGATATATCGCAGAGCGAAGAATGTGATGAATGGAGGGACAACAAGGCGGCATAATGCCCACACACCCGTGGCTGCTGGGAAGCTTTATTCAAACACATAAATAACACTGCCAAGGTTCCCAGCCTTGATGTGCAGCCTTGATCTTCGCTTGGTGATAACTAATCACCAATGAGCAGCTTTTCCAAGGAGACATACGTCAACCCTGACAAAGACCGGCTCTCACAGTTGATCGCTGCACAGTGAATTATCTCCTGGTTATTCCCTGCAAAGGAAGATAATTACCTCTATTGTGTGTGGAGGCAGGACCACCGCATGAGACTCACGTAAACACACATCCAAATTACACCAAAAATCTCACACAACCAGGACAGCGCTGTTACAAATACAGAAGAATGATCTGTACATCTCATGCACAGGAAAAAGCTACGTTATTCTGAAGGACTGAAAAACGTTGTTTATTTCCATTCGCCTACACTGTGCAGCTGATGAAAATAAATGTAATTCATACAAAAATCACATTTAAATGCATTCATTTCAGGTATTAAAAATAAAACTCCTGCAAGTTGCAGTTGAATCCATAATGATCTTGTTTCATTGCATCAATGCAAACAGTGCTGACATGCTGCTGCTCTTTTTCTAATTGCATCCCAGCAGTCATCAAATAAAAGGTAGTTCTTGGTTCCACTACTGAATCTGCATCATTCTGGCACATAAGTGTGTCAAGGCAGAAGCCTGAATGGGACTTTCAGAGTGAGCAGATTTTTATTATGAGGGGCTGTTTTGATTGTAACCTTGGAAGCAGACGCAAAACGCACCAACTGTGCTGGTGGTGTGCCAGTCAGCAGGAGTACGCACTTCACCCGAACAATGCAGCCACACACTCTACTCCGCTTAGCATATTTATTGGAGCGGTGCAAACTCTTGTTGGAGCAGCAGAGCAGATTTAAGAGGGAATTATCAAATGATTTAAACTTGGCCAGGAGCCCGCAGGCTGGTTTTATTTGTAGCTATTAAAACGGACGTCACGAAGGGGGCAGGGCACGAAAAAAAAACAAACTGTGAGACAAGTTGTAATCAGCTGTGGGTGTGTGTTTGTCTGTCGCTGGTCAAACATCCTTCTCATGGGAAAACAGCAGCTCAGTTCAGAGAGGGCCTTCAGTGTAAATGGAAATGATGATAACAGAAAGGTGAACAAATATTTGCACAGATCAAGGTGCTGTGTGTGAATGCATGCGTGTGAACGTTTTACTTTACAACTAGTCGAGACGTCGGTGTGCTTTGCATCCTGTTAAACGAAAAGCCAAAAGCCGAGACCAGTAAAATCATCCCAAATGCAAAGCGATGTGTTTGAGACGGAAATGCCTGATAAAGGAACATGAGAGCAAAACACGAAAAGGAGTTAAATATGGCAGGAAAAGGAAAAATGCAGCAAGCAAAAAATGACATGGTGGGCGACATAACCAGCTGAAGCTTTTATACACGTCAGCCGTAGCCAATATTTTTTCCAGTTGACTTAAATTTAATGTTGTCCCAACTGCTGCACATTGCTTATGTTCCTCAATTTAACATTTTCTCCAAACTCACTAGTCGCTGCACTTCAGATGTTGGAGCAGTGAATTGATTTTACTGGCAAGTCACATTTGTTTCACAAACATGCTCCTTTATAAAATGCACAGACTTAATTTTTTTAACAAAATAAAACAACTGTACACGGCAACTGGTTATAGAGGCTATAATTACGCAATCATGGTTGTGTGTGATGACAGACTGGATGATATGTAAGCTACCTTCTGCCCTGGCAACAAGCCGCCTGATTGACAGCTTGACAGAGGGTGTGTGATTGGGAATGGATTATCTCTGGAGAGCCACTGAGACACATGGGCAACAAATACTCAAACACAGTGAGGAGGGGGAGGGGGACCATTTACATCACTAAACCAGGTTATTGATTATACCAGAATTTATCAGAATTTATTTATGTTAAGACAGAAAAGGCATGAGACAGTGACATTTAGGAAAATGTAATAATATGGAGTCAGGAAAATGGATGTTAAGTTCTTACATACAAGAACCAAAAACTGATTTATCATTGACACCAGTAATACGGTTCCAGAAAGGTCTGCAGCAGAAAATTGTTTTCTTTGTTAATTAATCAGTTATTTTTCCGATTAATCAACTGTTTCCAAAACCCAGATGACAATCAGTTTGTCAAAATAAAAGCGGCAAATCCAATTTAAGTCTTCTTGTTTTTACACTCACTAACACAAACGGACCGAGAGGAGGACAAGTTTCTGACAGACTGTGCAGTTTTAGCAGCTGCCATTCTGCATCAGTCTCACACCAGCTCACACCAGCATCCTCATCATATCAGGCCTCATGCTAATTTATCTTTTATAAATATAGACATAACATAATAGTTGATTATGTGAATCCACTGAGTTAATTATCACTAACCAACTGCTTAAAGTTAATAAATGTCTGATTTGTGTTGATAAGAGCAAACCCTGATGTGTAAAAACAAAATACTTACTTCAGTCATGCAGGCGGATTTCATGGTATTTTTACTATTACTATTATTATTATTATTATTATTATTATTATTATTATTACGGCAAACAGTAGCCAAAAGGAGCAGAATAAAACATGAAAATATACCCAAACATGCGTGAAGGGCATTGTAAAGGTTAACCATGGAAATATCAAACACATCATGCAGTTTGTGCACAACACTGATGTCACGTGATACAAAAGTTTGGCACCACATCAAGAGTAAAAGTCTGAGAATGAACCTGTTGTTCTGTAGAACAACACATGTTGTTTCTGCTTGAAAACAGGAACAAGAATAAAAGTGGTCAGTGGTGAGAGCAGGTTAGGCAACACTTCTGCATTCACAAACAAACAAAACAAACAAAAATAACAAAAACGGGTCATTTGTAAAAAGCCACTTAGAACACAATGTCATGAAAAGAAGAGCTGACTCAGAGAAAAGACTCCAAAACTGCAGAGAGAACTCACTTGTCTTCAGTTAGCGACTACACCAAAGCAACGCGTCACCAAAATGTTCAACCTGAAGTTGGCTTCACTGATGGTAAACTCCTACTTTCCATTCATCATCTGCCTTGTTCAGTCATCAGCCAGATCGCATTGAGCCGACCACAAGGCGTATTCTCATTTATACCACAAAAATACAACTGAAATCAAAGCAAATTAGTGTTTCTTTTTTAATTCAGTCTTCTGAAATCAGAGATTCTCACAAAGTTTCTGATGCCGGTTTGTATTTTATACTCATCTTTACTGACAACAGAAAAACAAAAGGAGAGTCTAGCTCTTCAATGAGAGTACAAAGACTAACCACACAGCCTTAAACCGCGGAGAGTTTGCTTTATGGTGGCCACTGTCAACATATTCATAACTAAAACTGGGGTCTAAATGTTTTTCATAATAATAGCAGCTTATGTTTAATGTCAAAATGTGTTAATACAATGTGTCAAAAACAATCTCTAATTTGCATCCATGTACCTAGCTTGTAATGTACATATTTCCAAACAGCAACTCTTCCACAACTCATACCCCGCTTAGGCCTGTGTGTGTGCAGATGTGCATGTTAATGCAAGCAAGTTCCTCAACGTAACATAATCCAATAACATGTTAGCAGACGGCCAACCACATACACAAACAGAGCAGTGCTGCTGATAATCTCACAATGTTTTTGTTGGTAAACTTACAATTCCTTCATTTCATTGTTTTTATCCATTAAAAAGCCCAAAGACTGAGAGACTCACTGAGTAGAACGGAACCGATCCACAAATCACCACATTTAATGCGTCTGGATTTAAAAGACATTTCACTCAAATTTGGTTTTTATCCTAAGTCATGTTGGGGGCATTTTACTGAGAAAGTAAACAGGTTCAATTACAGTCCATTCATTCATTCATTTTCTAAACCGCTTAATCACGGGTCACGGGGAAGCTGGAGCCTATCCCAGCTGGCTTTGGGCGACAGGCAGGGTACACCCTGGACCATCGCCAGTCCATCGCAGGGCCAAACAGAGAGATGAACAACCACTCATGCTCACACTCATTCCTAGGGGCAATTTAGAGTAACCAATTAACCTAACATGCATGTCTTTGGATTGTGAGAAGAAGCCGGAGTACCCGGAGAGAACCCACGCATACACGGGGAGAACATGCAAACTCCACACAGAAAGGCCACTGACCAAACCCCTCCCCAGCCAAGGATTGAACCAGTGACCTTCTTGCTGTGAGGCCACAGTGCTAACCACTGTGCCATCGTGCAGCCCAATTACAGTCCAGTCACATGAAATTCAAAACAATCCACCTTAAATTCAACATAACTTTGCAAAGGTTTATTGTATTTGTATATACTGATAGGCCTCAGTATTGTGACAACCTGCCTGATATCGAATAGGTTCCCCTTTGTGTGGCCAAAATAACTCAAAGAACATCTGAAGATGTGTTCGGGTGTTTGGTACCAAAACATAAACTATATCCTTTGAGCCATATTGGATGTGAGGAATCGGATGGCATCAGATCTGATGGCAGGTCAACACTTGAGACTTACAGCTGGGCTTCATGCAGATTTTGTTGAGCCACTGCTGGGGCAGGATGACTGTACGGGAGTGCTGTTGCCATCCGCAGGGTGTGAATAATCTGCAAAAACGTGCAGGTAGGTGGTGTCATAGTAACATCCATGAGAATGCCAGGATGCAGAATGTTGCATTTTATGAACCAAAGGCACGGCATGAGAAATTTATCTCTGATAAATCTGTCTCCATCAGCATCTCCTGTCCGTCCAACATTGCATGCTACATTAAAATTTTATTGAAGTTGGCTTCCACATGGTGCCATATGCCTTTCAGACATGGAGGATTAATGATGAGCACATGAGAGGGAACAAATGGCAACATAAAAATGACAGAAGGAGAGTCTTGGGGAAATAAATTTAAAAAAAAAAAAAGACTAAATGAACCTCAGGATACACACAAACAAAGCTCTGATTAAAGAATAAAAGGTTTACCATGAACTATTCCTGATTTTTAAAAAACATACAGCCCTGACAGCCTCACTCTGTTTCCATCTCTAAATCTTTCTGTTTCCATATCTGACTCCTTCATCCTCTCCGTCTCATCAAATATTCACAGTTGGTCCCATTAAACATTCACCGAGCTGCGTTGTTACGTTTATCTGCCTTGTGCCAATAGGCCTGCAGCGAGCACACCAGAAGCCCACCAAAAGCCTGAAAATGAAAACACACACACGGATGCAGCGCTTGCCTGTGTGGCTTTTGATGCGGCAGCCTTATGGGGAAGGGCGAGGATGGGAGACGAGAAAAAGAGGAGACAAACAGTAAAAAGGGAGAAAGGAAAGAGAATGAAAAGAGAAATGAGACACATGAAAGAAACTAAGAGGAAGAGAAGTAAGAATAAAACGAAGCGATGGTTCAATCTTAAGCTCTTGTTCATGAACAGTAAGAGGAAAGTGGCCCTGCACCTCAATAATTCAACAGAAAAATGAGTGCCGGCAGCCTCTCCCTCTTCCTGCCCTTCTCTTCCCGTCTCATTACAAGGCCTCACCTGACACAAGAGTAAAAATACTCTCACTTCACAGCCCAACACAAAACAAGGCGCGTAATTGTAGCTAAAAATAACACGACACAGTTGAGGTGGATCGGATTCTAAACAGTGTTTCCTTTCGGTGTTTGAGCGCGTGCAGACAAACATTTTGATTCGACTGAAAGTATATTTATGTGGATCAGCTGTTCAAATGCAACTGGAGACTTATTTCTGCCATTTAAGTATATTTTCTTCTGTTTTATGTATTTATGGTTATGGTTATGTTTCGGGCTCCAAACAATGCTATAAATGTGACTGACCTACATTCAACACTGCGCCTGAACCAGGGCCTGACATTCGCTTTTTGAAATAAGGTGGGGGGGGGGGGGGGGATACCCTTCATTATCCGCTTCGGGATTAAAAAAAAAAAAAAAATCATCAGTGGGGGCGGTGTTCTTCTTATGGTGTCCTCCTAATAGTGTACATGATGTGTTAAAATTCCTGCAATCACGTAAAACCATAATGACTTAGTTTATTGTATGTTAGCTGATACTCAGAATGCACAGAAGCACCGTAAAGCTGACTGACTGCTGTTATGTAGTGCATGACCCCTCTCCATATGTCAGGCTTTAAGTTATTTGTGTAACATAGATTTAAAAATAAAAAAAATGAAAGGGGAAAAAAAAAAAACTGGGAACGTTTTTGTGTTTTAGCAGATGACTGTAAATGTAAACAAACTATTAAAAGTGTATTCTAACCCTGTCAGGAACCAGGACTAGTGTGAATGTTTATATTTTTTTCATTTATTGTACAAATATTTATGATTTACGGTGGGGTTTTTTTTTTGTTTCATGGTATTTTTTATTGTAAGAAACATGTCTTAGTGTGATTTCAATGTGTAACAGCCAGGGCCGGATTAAAAGGGCACAGGCCCCGGGGCTCAGAGTGTTCCAAGGGCCCCCTTTCCCACCACAACATTGTGAAAATTGTTAATGATACATTATAAAAAGACATTTCTAACATCTCTCAGCCAGTGGTACCAATAGCAACACACTAGACACTGTTGTGTTACTATGTGGCTTTTATGTACATTTTGTTTAATGTCCAAACTGCTGGTGTATGCCCTACGTGGGCCCCAAGTGGGCGTGGGCCCCTGGGCCCACACCCATAATGCCCACTGGATAATCCGGCCTTGGTAAAAGCTGTTTATAGTGAAATAATAAAGAAAACACTGACTTCTCCCAGTGCACACTGAAATGCACAAAAAAAGCAGAAGAGATTTCCGTGTCTGATTTCTGATTGAAGAGATATACATTTCTAACTGTTTCAGCTGCAGACTTCTGCTTCCTCAATGTTGCTGTTATTGGGTGAGATAACAACTGCAATGTTAAAGTTGTAACTGAGATGATGACAGATAGTCCCATAATTCAGGGAGCACTTCTGTCTCATTGTTGCGGTTGTCTATCGCAATATGTTTGGGGAAATATGAGGCCTGCTGTTCTGTGCAGGTCAGTGTTTTTGCCTTTTCCAGTTTCATCTTTAATGACCTTCATCAATACATGACCCCATTCAGGGTTAGTGAGCCCCCCCAGCTAGGATTCTTCCTTCCAAGTCATGAATATCAAACTGTCTGATCGGCCTTGAAAGGTTGATGAACTGTGGACGTGCAAGTGGTACGACACATTTTTATGACGTGCATTCCTGCACATCTTGCAAGTGAAAGAGGATATGGTGGTTATCGTGGTTACTAAAGTTCTATTTTACTGTTGCATGTGGCATTTAACCATATATACTGTGTTTGCGTTATTAGTCATTTATTTTGCTCCAGCAAATGAGTTCTACATCTGGCCCAGCATCACCAATAGACTTACTATACAAGATGCATCGTCTGAACTGGGTGTTATAGTATGAAGAGAGAACAAGTCATTATATACAAGGCCAATGACAAGTCACATTTACAGGCATGATTTGTTTTTTGAAGTCTGTGATCTAAACACTGCATTAAGAAAGAAGTATAATTACATTTTAGTGAGCATGTGAATGCATCCTTTGTGTGACAAACCATAGAGAGGAGACGAGGAGGGAAACAGACAGATGTTGAAAAACAACTGAAGAGATGTCATTTTTATGCAACATCTTCCTCCTCATCACCTCTCTCCTACTCCTTTTCATAAGAACACTCCGTTCACATCCCAATACATCACTAAGCTATGCAGAAGTGAGCACTCTCTCGTCTTATAATCAGACTTTCACAAGCGTACGCAAGAGCCTTCAACCACAAAAGCAACACAAACACTTCCCTTCTTAACATCTTCCTCATATAAATTATATCAGATAGTGACCGTCGCCTCAGGCTAACAATAATCATTATCATCTGCTTCTGTAAACTGATGCTGAAGACAAAACCACTTCTGAAACCGAGTGTGTTTTCAGTATGAGAAGCTGCAGGAAGAGTTGCACATCTGTGTAGCTTTAATGCAATGATGTCACATTTGCAAACATCCCAACATAAATATATTATGTTTATGCAATTGCACATATTATTTTTATGTTGGTTTGATATTTTAACTGTATTGTTGGATCAATTAGCTTCAGGCAACAACCTTTTGCTCAATGCTAATGTGCCAAACCTGATTTGCTTCCTGAAAATCTGACAGTGATCAACATTGTTGCACTGTGTGGTCCAGCTTCAGCCTCATTAGGAACAAGTCAGCTTGTATCAGCAGCAACTTGAGTCCAGTAACACTTAAAAGCAGTTGGTAAATAGTTAAGATAATGGTGACATTTAAGAAGCAAAACTAGGAATGTGAGGGCAAAACCGGAACTTTGTAGATTCAGAGAAAAGCTACAAAACCTGTCAAGCTTCTTTAACTGTTTCTTCTACTGACACCAAAGTGGAAAAGTCTCATGTTTAACGCCATGTTGTGCAGCCATGAGTTTCCCCTGCAGACCTGCTGTAATAGAAACAAGTCATTGGCTGAAACAGGCTGAATCCAGCACGTAGAAAAATCCTTTAAGAATTAAGCTGGGCGGTGGTCGGGATGGTGGGGTCTGGCTCTGTGGGTGAAAATCCACCTGCCAGTGCCTCTAAACACAGCAATTAACGCGCCGCATATTGCTTGTTTGCTTCAGCGACTGTGCACATGCATGTGATGTCACATGACCTCGCCATAATCGCAGACCTCATCATCAATGTGCCCTCCCTGAGCCACAGAGAATAGGGCTTAATCCCACCAACACACACAAACACACACCTCCCGAGTAGACGCTGCATTCTGGAGTCCCCAGATATGAAAGTACCACAGCCAAAGTGACGTCCGCTCGATGTGACAAAGAGCTTGCGAGCATTTTGCTGTAAGGAGGTCCATCGGCTGAGGTTGTGAACCTTCAGCTGCTGCGGTGCTGCTAATGCTAGGAGTGTGCGTCCTGACACTTTTTGTGCATGATAACGTAATACAGATGACTTTACATATCACACATTAATCACTGTATCTTCTATGCTCTACTCAGAATAAACTAATGACCATTAAAGTCCTGATATGGACTTTATGCCAGCTGCTCGAGCCTCGGGGTTCCCCTGGCTTCGTCTTGCCTGCGTGTGGGCAGGGTCACATTGTGTGGGCGGGGCCACATTGGCATGATCACTCTTTTCTGAACATGTTCCACTCTGTATGTTCTGCATGTGACACAGTTACTGAGTCGCCTGCAGGTTCATTTACTAACAACGGCTGGTTTTCTTCCTGTGCGTCTACCTTAGCTTGTGAGCTCTGGGTTTTCCTGATAGTTGATGGCTTCATCCTCCCACAGGGGGAGTGTGTATAGGTGTATGGATGTGTGTATATATAAGTGGGTGTGTATGTGTGCTTATATACACGCAAATGTTCTCTTTTTCAATCTTATTTTTTTACTTTCTCTCTCTCTTTTTCACTCTACAAGGTGTTTTCTGTTTTCTCTTCTTTTCTGTCCCTCTTCTGTCCTCTCCGGTCCAGCAGTACAAACTTTGTCATACAAACAATTACGCAAACTAAACAGAAAGATAAAATTAAAATCCAGAATATCAAGGGAAGCATTATATCTATGATGCTTCCCTTAGCATAGTAAATTTGCCCAGCAGAATAGAGCATCCAGAAAATCCATTTTGCCTGCTTAAATGCTGGACAAAACAAAACAAAAAAAAAAAGTCCTGATATGAAACAAAACCTCATCTTGTGTGTGTTTTAATAACGACACAACGACATTTCTCTGATTCATCTCAGCCAGTAAACATCCATCGTGCAGACGCTGATCGTGAAGAGATTTTATACACCAAGCAGACGATCAACCATCAGAAACATCTGGAGTGTCTGTGAACATCTGTCTGGCTTGTCTATTTGGTGTGTAACACACAGTTGGCTCCATCGCACCTTGTTGACGCCTTTTGGGTCGATTCAACATCTTGAATCGCTGCTGGGTCTGTCAGTGAGACATCATCCTGATTGGCTGTGTAGCATACCAAATGAATCATGTTATTTTAATTCATGAAGCTAAAATGTGTCATAAAAACAGAACTAAATCATTCACCTGATGAGATAGTTGATAAAGAAATGCAGATTTTTATATCAAAACACATTAAAACATGTCAAAGTGAGCCGGAGCTGTTTTTGGATACTAATAAGTAAAAATGGGATGTCTGACTCTGAACGAACTTCAAACAAAGTTTCATGAAATCCTTTCTGAACTGCAAAGGTATGTCCTCTTGCTCAGCTTTGATTGGAACGGCATAGTTTAATAGTTTGAGCTTTTTTTTCCCAGGTGACATGGGGAGAAAAAACAGGGTCTCCTGCTACTGTCCGTTCTTTATGTGCGTTTTGTGTAGAAGAACTCAGAGTGTATTCAGACCTAACAATCTACAAATCTTGACTGGGGCGGTCAAATGGAGGTTTGTATCAAATACTAGTAGTCTTAGGGTGGTGATATTTTTCATCACAGTTTTTATGTCATTCTTCACCATCTGGGAAGCCATTTCCCCCTGATATCATGCTACATGCATGTACATTTTGGTTGTGTTTGTCCACAACAATCCGTTTTATTCACTTCAAAAGAGTTAACTTGTTTGATCCATATTAAGAGTTCAGTCAATAATTTTCACCTTTTGGAGCTAAACACACTTGGCTTTGATTCAGAAGGGTGTGTAAATACACCCTAAAAGCCCATTTCTGCTCCCTTATGTACATAAAATAAGTACGACCAGTTCAAACGTTGTCAACCGTCACAACTCTCATGCATCTGTGTCTTTCACTTTGCCAAAGTTGTGAAGTTAGTCTTCTGCTTGTAGGCACTGCTGAGCGAGTTCCGACAATGGTTGTCAGTCGTTATGCACCGCTATAAGGTTGTTTCCAACTGTCTGAAAACACCAGATGTAGAAGAAATAAATAAACAAAGATTTTTTTTTGTCCTCCTTAAAATCTTCCATGTCTTCTAATTTGCCGTTTTCTGCTTAGTCTTCTTCATCTTTCTCTTCTTCTTCTTCTCTGATTTGTTCCTTTCAGGTTGCAGAATCGGTATGCCTACAACGTAGATGTGTTTCAAGTGGACAAAATACAGGAAGAGGACAGAGAAACATAGTCCACTATGAGTTTGTTGCACGGCATTTTGGGTAAAAGTCAACCAAAATACACAAGCATGTGGGGCGATGGACAGCTCTAGATGAGAGAAGTAGCTTGTGTTAGAATGTGGAAGAATTTAGTGATATTCAAAGAGAAATCTCATCATCAAAGACCGCTGGTGTCTAATGCAGGTCCTTATTTAGGCCGATATGAACTGGAAACAGATGCTGTTCTGCATGAATCAGCAAATAAACAAATTTTTTCTTCGCTGTTTGTCTCGTCTTCTCCCTCAGTAATACTTGGTGCAGTGCTGCCTCTTGTGGAGAGTGGAAGGCGCGTTTTAAAAGGTCGGATTTGTTTGGGAAGTGAATAATACGGTCAAGTCTCAGACAAGTCTGAGTCCCCAATCCGACCCAGTCTACAGGGCTATCCTGGTGTGAATGCACTCAAAGATTATCTTACCACTGTGTCTTCATTGTTTTCTTCTATCAATCAGCTTTTACTGTCCATCCAAATATACTAAGCACCATATGCACCAATATAAGGAGCCATATGAATCTTCAATTCCTCACACAAAGTGCAAATACTTTACAGCTAAACATCATTCCTAATACCTTGTTTACTGCAATGACATCTATTTGGGGACTAAGCTTACACTCATACTTAAGAACTGCACTATTTAAAGTAAAAAGTAAACTTTATTTATATAGCACCTTTCAAGCCATAAAATCACAAAGGCAGAGAGATCCAGAGGAGCCACGAAACAGAGCCAAGCCAACTTTATTTATAAAGCACTTTCTGACAACCACTGCTAACAAAGTGCTACACATAACATAATTAACATATTGAAACATAAAACAATAAAACAGAAAACAATAAAACGGTAAAGTTTAAAACCATAAAATATAAAACAATGAAACAAATAAACAATAAAAGCAATAAAAGCAAACTCATTCTGGGTAAAAGAGACCTGCAGGTGCCAAAGGCTCCTGATATAAACCTGCAGCCAGGTGTGAAGAGTCAATTAAATGACTCGTAAATTTCACTGTGAAATAAACCGGAAGCCAGTGCAGTTCAATCAGGATGGATTCCCACTAAAACTGGGTCGATTTTGTCAGAAGCCTCTGAACAACTTACTACAGTTCAAGGGAGGTTCGGTTAAAACAAGCGTGATTCAATAATCCAATCACAACTGAACAAAAGCACAAATAACTATTTCCAGTTCAGGATACGAGCCAGTGAAACTTAGTTTGTTCTCGTTTGCACAGCTGTGATGAGAGATGATGGAGATTGACAGCATGTGTCAAAGAGTGAGAAAATAAAACAGCAGAGGCTCCAAAACAGAACCATGTGGTACACCGAAACGGGCTGGTATTGGATAAAGTGGAGATCTGTAGAGAGAAGTAGCTGCAATAAAATACTGTATCAGTCCTAAGCAGATCCTGATGGAGCAACCCAGCACCTCAGCCCATCGAGCAGAATGAGATGGTCAGTTCCAGACAGCTGCAAGAGGTCCAACATAGGCAGTACAGAACAATCGCCCTCGTCATACCATCAAAAGACATTGAAAGGCTGGCGATGAAAACACTGGAGGTTGTGGCGTCGCTGTTCAACACAGAAGACCGAAAGGGTAACAACGTTTACCAATCATTGACCAGGGAAGAAAAAAACATCCAGGACACAAAGTGAAAACAAAAGAAGAGAGCAAAACAATGCAAAAAAATATCGGCCATCAGCAGTGGCGGTGAAGCCAAACATAGGTGCCATCACACCGGAAGTCAGATAGCAACCATAATAATGTGTGTGTGTGTGCCATTTAAAATTAAAGTTGGCCATTTGCCACAGTTAGGAGGCAAACTTTGTCTCAGAAAAGGACGACAGACACAGGAAGACTTTAACAGGTCCTGCACAAAAGCCGAGAAAACAAGAGGACTACATGCTCAAATACAACCCAATAAGGTGTCATGTCCAACAAAAAAAAACAACATAAAGTCAGCTGAAGTGAGATGTTTCACCACCAAACCACCTGCAGTTTGTCTAGACATTGATTCCACATGTCTCTATTCGTGTTTTGATAGTAGGGAAGGTAAACGTTGTCGGACACATCGGTCAGAATATCCTAATGACAGAGGGCTTTGCATGTCACTCACATTAACGCGGCATAAAACTGAGGCACATGTTAGGAAAGAAAAAAACAACATAACACTGGCTGCACATTTCATGTCCGATTAAGGGCAGTGGGCAGTGAATGACAGACTAATGTCTACATGCATTTCAACATGTGAAACTGAACACGCACAAGCCTCGTCTGTGCTGCGAAACATAAGAACTGAAGGGAAAAAAAAGTGTGCAAATGTGTTGCAAGTGACAAAAAAGCTGTCATCTGAATCCATGTGTGTTTATGCGACAACTGTGACCACAGTGAACACACACACACACACACACAGAGCGACACAGAAATCTGTCTCTCTCCCAGACAGCCTGTGGGATAAAGAGTTTCACCCCTGCTGTTGCCGGGTTACAAGCTCCGAACCAGCGCCAACACAACACGCACACGCATAGATACCATATCAAATCAGCTGGTGAGAGGCGATTTTAACATTTTTGCTCACATCAATCCTCAGCTGACAGAGAGAGGAGAGAGGGGGACAGAGCCTTAAATGGGAAGGAAATGGCATGGGTGGGGGAGACGGAGCAATTCAGCCAGTGTCCCCAGAGAAAAGAGCAACCCAGTCTATCCAGAACTCGCCCTGATGTGGGGCTCACATCATCACTCAGTGTTCTGCAGACTGGTCTGACATTTAAAGGGACAAACATGCTGCACACACACACAGTCTGCAGCACGCACACGCTGTTAAGATATGCAGAGACGCAGCAGAGTGCATGTGCAAACACAAATCTATGTGGCGAAGCAACCGGCGGGAAAAAAAAAAGGATGCTTGGATCAAGCTACGTGGGGAACGGAAAGCTGCGAGACACAGACGGCTTGACGCACAGACGGTGACAACAAATCTGTCGCAAACACGTTTATCTGCCACTTGTCAACCAAAGTTTAGCAGAAACACGCCAGCTTAGGTCACACATCCGAGCCCCATGCGTGACGATCAAGGTTTGGAAACGCAGCAACATTACAGCAGAGTTCAGCAAAGACAGATGATCACGCAGCATTTTGTCCAGACGGGAAAATCATCGAATGTCTCAGTTTCTCATGCGCAAAAAAACTTTTGTAGGGGTCGACAAGCGATTTACAAGCTTTCGTTAGTCTTCTTCACGCCACACATGGCTGCAGCACACATTTGTGTCAGAAACACTCTGTTTTTATCTCTCGTCACCTTCTCTAAAAAGGGCCCCTGATTGGTCAGCTGATAACTGATGAAAAAAAGCTTTAAACATGATTCAGCTGCTCATGGTTTATTTCAGATGCAGAAGCGCCATATGGGGGGAGGGTTAGGAAGACTAAGGGCCCCACGACTTGATAGGGGCCCCAAAAGATGCACAAACTATATTTAAAAAAAATCATTAAAAATAATAAATACTTTTTTCAAAGGTTGTAATAACATATAGCAGTAACATAAACTGATAAACCATTTATATTAAAATAACCTAGTTAGATGTATGCACTGTGATTTAACCCTTTATAGGGCACTTAAAGAAATACTTTAAAATTAGACATTTTAACCTAAAATTGTCCTTCTGGTATAAACCAAGACCTCCTTTCTGTTGTGACATTAACAAAAAAATAGTTTCATGCTGAATATGGAAGAAAACAAAGTGATCAAAAATAGTCACTTGCCCCATAAAGGGTTAAACACAGCCCTAGATCTTCATTATTCCCATGAAAAGCTATTTTTTTTTATCAGCTTGAAGCAAAAACAAAAATCTAAAACTTGCGATCAAGTAGTGAGGTCTGTGGCATTGTCTTTCATAGGACCCAAAATTCCTGGCGGCGCCATTATTCAGATGTGTCAACCTTTAAACCCACTTTATGCAAATACATTCCAGTGAGGAAGAAAACGGCTGAGAAGTTTCTGCTTCTTCAGTTTTGTGCTTTAAGCTTCACAACTTTACAGACAGAAACTGTTTGTATCCAACGGAGGACAGAGGGAAACCACGCATAGCATCATGTAAGAAATAAGAAAGTAGATCTTGTTTGTGGCTAAATGAATCAGACACTAGACAACAGCAGCATATTTGTCAAACGCCTCTATACCTACGAGACGAGAGGCAGAAGAAAAGGCTGCTGTGAATACTGCAAGTCAGGAAGTCAGTTTGTAAGTCTCACCACCTCGAAGGCTTGTTAAAACCTGTCAGGTCATTTGACTGCCTGAGTCTTCTTCCTCTAATCTGACCTCTTTCAAGCAAATGAACCACAAACAACAGACGTAACTATAAAAACAAACCAGAAACATGCTTCATCTCATCCTACAAGCTGCAGTTCGTGCAGATCAACTAAAAAGGATTGCAGACAACAGCTAAAAGTCCACAGAAGCCCATCTGTGTGACTTCAACTAGAGCAGCTCAACTCTGCCAAGTGGCCTCCAGCTTTTCAGGAATCTCTGCTGACAAGGACAAAGCGCCTGGATCACTGCTCTTAAGGAAACACGCAGACGTCACCGAGCAGCTACGGCAGCCTGCTGCTGGCAGCTTTCACTTCGCATGATTTCATACGGCTGCAAGCCTGAGCCACGCCACCGTCATCTGCTGCACTCACCTCTGGCTGAAAGCTTTTTTGTGTTGATAATTTTAGCGGCATACTCCTGGCCGGTGGACTTCTTCACACATCGGCGGACCACAGAGAAGGCACCCCTGGAGCAGGAAAGATGGAAGACACGGATGATCCAACATAAACATGAACTTGTTAACACACACCTTGAGGAAGTCACATTTCTAATTAATACAGTGTGACATTGTGTGTATGAGCAGAGGTCCTGTCTGCTAATGCATGGCAGGGGAGAGAAGAGGGTTCATGGTGGCAGGAGGAAATATGAGAGGAGGATGAAGCCATTGAAGGAAAAGAAAAAAAGAGCATTTATCCTCTCAGACAGGCTGCATTTTTTGCACAGACACCTCCTTTTAAACTCGTGCTTGTTGACAGCACTGGTAGGTGGAGCAGCTTTATCAGCCCCACGCAGAGATAAGATGTCATAAAGTGGCTTTGCAGCGAGGAAACACAATGTCACCCAGGTGTCCTTTCATGTTTTAAATCCGCAGCCTAATTGCAGCACAGTCTTGTCTTCTTTACTTTTGCCATTTAAACTGCAGTGTGCCTCCAAAACGGCGCAAACGGAGCTGATCTGGACGCGTAAAGACGCCGCTTGGCACCGCAGGAATGCCACGGAGTTGTCGCGTGCAACACGTAGAAACATCAATACACACAAGTTGGGTCTTCCAGGCGGATGTATCCCACCTTTTCAGGCTGCAACGAACGCAACAATAGTGCGCTACACCTTTAAAAACACACAGTCGGGATTAGACAGAAGCATCTGCAGCGCTAACGTGAACCTGCTGACAGCTTATTGCTGCAGGAGGTTGCCTTGGTTTTTTTTTTTTTTTTCTCCTGACAGCAGCTCTCCTGGTATTGTCAACACGTAAAGTACACGCGCACAATGGCAGCAGAGGAGAGGGGAGAAAGACGCGCACACACGCATACACACGCAGGCTGAATGCAACAAGAAAAACGGTGCTGGTGGTGCTGGCTTACTTTCCCAGTTCCTCGTACAGCTGATACTCGTCTGTGAATCTGGTCGAGATTACAATTGTTGCCATGTTGACTGGAGGGGAGAGAGAGGGGGGGTCGCCTCGCGCTTCAGTGCTTGCCTCGCGCAGCTTTCAGTAGGACAACTCGTGAAGGATCAGAGAGGGAAGAGAAGCTCGAGCTCAGAGAGTGGGAGGGGAGGTAGGAGTAGCTGTAGTAACAAAGATCTTCTACGGGTAAGATGAGTCACTCTGTTGAGAAATAAATCAGAAGATACATTTCAAGAACCGAACAGGCGTTGAGTATGTCTGACTTTTAAAACGGTGCAAATAAGAATTTTAATAATAATAATAAAAATATTCAGATTAACAAGGGCAGCTATACACATGAGATGTCTCTCTTGACAGAGCAAATCTGTCTGGCAGAAATATGGCACGCAGATCGCTGTTCTGTATGCTGACATGTTGGACAGGACAGGTTTAAAAAAAAAAAACTGTGTAAATAAAGCAAATGCACAAATAAATCCCTTCAAAGAAGATAATATGATGTACAATGGTGAATGTCTTTTTTTTTTCTTTTTTTTTTTTTTTAATGTAAACTGCTATTAAAAATATATAAATGATCAAATTGTCCTTTTTTAAAACTTTTTGAGCATTTTTGTTTTGGGTTTTTTTTTCAAATTTTGAAATATAAAAATAGCTAATACGCACAAATGTACAGCTGACAAACTGTAGTACAATAAACACTTTAACACATATTTTTGATGATGCCTTTTAGATTGTTCGAAGTTGGAGGAAAAGTTTTGGAACTGGTTTTAAGAAAAAAAGACAGTAATATGTCTTTAACCCTTTATCAGGCAAGTGACTATTTTTGATCACTTCGTTTTCTTTTATTTTCAGCATAAACAAATAAAAAAAATGTAACAACCGAATGGAGTTCTTGGTATATACCAGAAGGAGAATTTTAGGTTAAAATTTCTAATTTCAAGGTGTTTCATTGAGGGTTAAAGTATGTAAACCTGACAAGGGCAGCTGCTGCAGAGATCAACACATAACAACACATATAATACTAAATTTACTGGGCCCAGCAGGGAACCCAGTGGAACACCATTATAAACTTGCTGAAGGTTCCATGTTGACATTATGGGACTTGAATCTCTGACAAATGTGATCTAAACCAGCATGGTGGCTTTAATTCCGATCATATTATCCCGTTTCTACAATGGGATGTTGGGATCAGCGGTTATGACACAGTACATGGCAGTGCAGAGATCTAATGAAACAAAACAGACTCAAATCTGAAGCAACAGGAAGATTATTTGTAACTTTCACAAGTTCAGTCTCTATCCAGACTGAAATTCCTAAAATAAAACATTATTATTAAACTACTACGACAACTGAAGATTTTAGAAATAAAGACGGGATCATCTATAATAGCCAGAAAACTGTGATCAAGTGAAGTATCTGTAACTCGAGATTTGATAACAGTGCATTTAAAAGTTTGTAGTATTTAGTCTACTGTCACAGAACATCTTAGTGTTTTGTATTTTTAAGACTGAGTAAGATGTATATCCCCTGCTACCAACAGTTCAACCGAACTTCCTGGGGTTTCCTGACTTAGTAGTCGGTAATTAAAGTGCACAAATAATGAGACAATAAGTGTTGCACCTGTAAAGATCCACTGTCACCTCTTCTTTCTATTTTTATTTTCATTTTTCCTTTTAATCATAAATCCAAGTGAGCAACCGACTGTCTTTTCTATGGCAACGCTGGGGGACATAAATCTTACTCAACCTCAAAATACAAAACATCACAAGGGTCTGGTACACTGCCAGCAATAGGAGATGGATTTGACAATAAGCTGGTGTAGTTTTAAACAAAATGTCATGAAAAATCTTCACAAGTATTTGACATCTCACTGGTTTAGATGAAACTCTTGACAAATAAAAGAATCCTTGACTCAGCAGAGCTAAATCTCTTTGTTAGCTTCACCACACTGATGCTAAAGATAAAACTTTGGGCTGTTCCTCTCCTCATTAATGCTGATTTACAAGTGGTCCTAGCTTAACACATGCTTGTACACAGTCATATCTTTACAGGTAGGTGAAACAGATGTGAAATATACAATGCAGCCTAATCCTGCAGTAGTATAATATATGAATATATGAATCTGTAATTACAGATTAATTTTTTTTAAATGTTAGCAAGTGCGTTACACACAACGCACTTGCTTAAACTTTGCCATACTCAAGCAGCTGTCTGCTGTTGAAAAGTGTCTTTATTATGTCTTGATTAAACCAGAAAAAGCAGCAGAGTGAAACCTCTTGCAGTTCGCTTCTCTCTGACAGTCGTGGAAGAGGTGGAATGTAAGCCACGCGAGATCTTTTCTGAAGTACCAGGAGCTGCAGATCGAGGTTCAGTTTCACCATCTCCCCTTTTCCATTTTCATTTAATAAGCTCAAATGTAAAACTGACACCAGAGCAGCTTTGGAGCATCTATGTGTTGAGATGTGATGCCGCAATATTTTAATATTGGCACAAAGCAGCAACGAGCTGCAAGACCACAAAATGATGCCTCTGATTCTCTGATCTGAGGCTCCCAAATAAGAAAAAACAATGATACCACTTTGTGTTGCTCAAGCAGATGATTATTAATATAAATCTTGTTTCTTACCAATATGTTATAAATTAAAAATAAAGACAGATTTATAATAATAATAATAATCCATCAATCTTTGGGAGTTCTGCAGCTGTAACATTTTAACATGTCAGGCATTCATATTTTGTCCTTCAGTTTTCATGTCTGAGTAACGCCCTATGTCAGATTAAATTTAGTCCACAATATAAGCTTGAGATGACCTGACCTTTGCTTTTATTATCCACCTATAATGTTTAGTCACTGTGTCATTTTGAAGGGATGCCACCTTCACAGTCAGCTTCCCATGCCTGTGTGTGTGTGTGTGTGTGTGAGTGTGTGTGTGTGTGTGTGTGCATCTTCATTGTGCTAACAAATATTCTATAAAAAAAAATGTTATTTCTTTTTCACCATCGCTATACCAAGGATGAAATGTTTTGCATTCTTTTTCCAGTTGTGTTTGTTTTAATAGCACTCAAACTGCTAACTGCAGCTTTATGCTTCATTCGTTGCTTCATTATGCTTCTTAAAAATTATTTTAAATGTTGCTGCAAAACCAATTCCTTTTATAAAATGAATAAACAGCTGCAGTTTAGTAGATTCTACCTGTAAGCTGGAGCCTTGTGCAGGAGACAGAGAATCAAGTGAGTCGCGATGGCCTGCTGTGTTTTAAAGGTTCATTTGTTCTGTCATGAATATCTCATGAAGAGTATTAATATATTCTCTTGGCATCATATTAAAATGTCTGTTTGTCTATGTACCTACCAAGGAAACTCATAGGATGAGGTGAGGTAACCTAAGTAACCAAAATATTGCCAGATTTTTATGAAAGAGGGCATCCACACAGCCTTTCCATGTAAGCAGCCAAGCCCGTTCTCTAACATTTAATTCCCACTTGAACCTAAATATTCAGCTGGTAACAGCTAAGGCTAAAAAGAAAAACCTTGGATATGGACAAGGGACACTCGTATCAAACAACAAAGCTTCTAGCACAACAGAATGAGATTAAAAAGCCTCTTAACTATAAAGTAGAACATAAATAACAGCGTGATGACGCTCAGCAATGTGAAAATGGTTAAGTTTAAATCTCTGACATGCAAGATTTGATGCAGAAAAGGAAGGAGAGACAGGAAGCTAAATAATGCTACCCACAACAAAAGTACTGCATCTGGCAACCTCTCAACACACATGCAGCCCCCAAAGCTCTGCTCCAGAAGATTAGAGATAAACTCATGAATATCTAAGGATGTTAGATGTTTGTCAACTCTTTAAGACTTTAGGATATCTTCATTTCAGGCTCACATTAAGTCTGTCAGTAAAACTGCATTTTTTCACCTTAAAAAACTGCTGACTCACTGACTCGGTGGTTGAGACCCTCATTGATGCTGTCATCACCACCTGGCTGGATCACCACAACTGGGTCCTGTGTGGGATTTCCAGCAAAGCCGTGGAAAGGCTCCAGTATGACCAGAACTCAGCTGCCAGACTTCTGACACGCACTGAGCACTGGCAACATTTTTGTTTTGTTGTAGTTGTACATTATCCATTGGTTCCTTGAGAAATGCTATACAACATCTAAGTTGCTATTATTAATATTTAAAGTAACTGCTTTATTTAAGCCTTTCAAAACTTAAGGTCACCCAGATGGGAGATGTTGAGAAGACCGTGCCAAAATGGTCATTTTGGAGAACTCAGAGTTGACCTTTGCAAAGAAGATATTTACATACTGTACCACGATTTGATGGAGATTCAGAGCTACAACTATATTATTCTAAGGAGATATTCATATTTGTTCCTGAACGTGTTTAGGTTCTTTTTATTTGTGCAATCTTTATTTATTTTCCCTTGTAAAACACATAAACGCACATTTAGACATCATAACCAATTTCTCAAATGTTCCTCCTTAAAGTGTTGCATCAGATGTTGTGGCTGCAGAGATGTGTGCATTTTATTTTGGGTATTGAGCTTCAAGCAGAGGTCTAAAACACAGTACAGGCCGTTTCTGGGAGGAGAAGGTTAATATGCAATAATGTATGTTTTTTTTTAATGAGGGATGGAAAATGAACCATTCTTGCCACCAGATGAGTAACAGTGAATGAAAATATGCACTGCAAGACCCAAGTAGGCATTTGAATAGAGAGAGAGGGGGGTGAGGGAGAGTGTTTCTACATTCCCAGAGAGACTTGTGTTTTGTTTTAAATTAATTCACAATAAGTCCATATTTTCTCTGTGATGCATTCAATTCAAAACCACCTTAGCCAGTCTACTTGATGTTCAGCCACCTTTCTGTTCTCAGTTCAGTTCTTATCTATGTAAACTGAGAAAGCTCATTGTTGGCTGTGGTTAATGCAACGTTTCATTTTGCATTTTTTTCTGACTAATTTTCTCTCAAAGCTTGTAAAATTGCCGCTCACTCTATTAACTATTTATATTTTGCAATATAAAAGAAAAAATAGGATGCAAAAAGGAAAGTGTTCAGAATATCGCTTTGACTGCAACATCCACCATGAAAGAGAAATGAGAGAAGAAAAAAAAGAATATCGGTTAAACACCCAGAATAATGTTTCTTGCTCTAAATCCCACTGCACAGTGTAATTATCATGTAGGGTGTGTGTAAATGCAAACATGTGCATCCTCCTCCTCCTCCTGGTTTCCCTCCTGCATTGCCTCTGAACCGTGAGTGAATATCTGGCACAGTGTTCAGAGAATGTTGTCGGCAATTAATGAGTGTTTCCAGCGAGTGCAGGAACAGCGCGACCAGTTTCTGCCATAATTACAGGGAGCCGCTCTGATATGAAAGCCTAATTAGTGGGGGTGCAGAGGTACAGTTGTATTAATTGCTGAATAGATGAGTTTCTATTTGATGTGCTTGTCAGATGGGTCCTGGACAGGCTGTGTGCTGTGGCAGGTTGAAGGGTGGGCGGTAAAGACCCCTTAAAAATGAAGCTTGCAGATGCTCCATATCTATGAGTCCTCAGACATCTCTATCTCTAACATGTTAGGATCACTTCTAACAGATTTTGGATCAGATATGCCAAAAATCTGATATGCTGTAATAAATTCTTGCCTTGATACTACAAGGTGTTTTAAATAGCCTTTTAGTGTTTCTGATTGCTCAGCAGACCTCCTTCCAGTCCAGATACTGTAGCAGCAGCGTTGTGGAGCCACGGAGGCCAAAGAGGAGTTACTCATTCAACAAGAATGTTTTCAACTTGGCACAGAGCTGCTCCGCCTATCTCTCCTCTCTCATGCTGTAACATCACAAGGCTTTCATGATTTTTGAGGCATTTATGTGTTGACAAACACCCTGGAGTCAAACCTCGCCGTCTGCTGCTGAGCTGCAGTGAAAACCAACTCACCGACTCCCTGTCAGTGAATGCTTTAACCTCTAGACCTTCCTCAGAATCAGCAGTCTGTCATGGACAGTGGATTAAAGTGAATCTATTACCTTTCTTTGTCAATTACCAGATAATCAGCTTGTCCAGGTCGAGCATTTGATAGTACATCAAGGTCGCTACGGTGCTTAACAGGCAGCAGTTTACGATGCCAGAGGCTTCTTTCAGGATGTCCCATTTCAGCCGTGACACCACTCTCACACTAAATTACTGCCCAGAAAGGAGAACTTTTACTTTAAGTGTGTAAGAGCAGCTGTGTTCTTCACATGGAAACAGCACTGAAGGCAGAATTGTTGGTCCATGGTGTTTAACGTAACAACTTCAACAAAGGATCTTGGGATCTGAAGTTATAGCCTCACATTCAACTAATTTTCCAACAGTGGATATGACAGCTCCCTCCCACGCACTGGATAGCAATATATGTGTTTACACGTGTGTGTGTGCATGTGTTGGCGTGACACCTCCTACACGATTCATATCCTCTGACAGAGCCTTATTTCTGCAGGCTATCATGGGAATCAGATGTGTGGGCATCTAAAGATTGTCTTCACTTGAATCCCACAAGCACGAGGCTCATCAAAAAACCAAAAACCTCTGGAGTTTTTGTGTGGTGAGGTTCTCTGTGTGTGTGAACATGCACTATATAGCTGGAACATGCTTACTTTAATGCACCATGGAGTAGTGCTGTATAAGTGATGACCACTGAGCAGAAATGTATAAAGTTTCCATCGGTTAAGATCAAAGAAAGATGTGTTTCAGCTTTTATGGTGTTCATGCAGAAGTTATGTGTATATATACATATATATATATACATATATATATATATATATACATATATATATATATATACACATATATATATACACATACATATATAAATACATATATATATACACATACATATATATATACA
>NC_136629.1:33739543-33759543 GCF_933228915.1 Telmatherina bonti
TGTGTGTGTGTGTGTGTGTGTGTGTGTGTGTGTGTATGTCCTTTCGCTATGTTATTACTGTAAATGCTGAAAGTGTGTTATGGATGCAATGAAATGAAGATTTTTCACCAAACAAGACTTTTCAATCTTATCTACAAGTACCTCAGGATACGACAGCCCCCTGCAGCCTCCAAGGAGCTCTCTCATCCCTCCTCCACTCTTTTTATTTAACTGCATGCCATAGAGCTCAGAGCAAAACGAAGCCGATACCTCCAACTCAATCTTACAAATGAGCAGACATAAGTGAGTAGGAAGCAATGCAAAGTGAGAAAAACGAGGGAGGCTGGTTTGCAGAGGGATTGAGCACGGAACTGAGGGTACAAGAAGGAAGGAGGGAGGAGGTGGGGGAGGAGGAAAGTGTGAGAGTTGACCAGAGGGAAGAGAGAAGCTAGAGAAGGACAACTAAATATTCATTATCAGACCGCTGGGGAGAAATCTGCAGCCCTACTGCTGCTGTGTGTGGGATTATTGCTGACACTCACACACAAACACATTTTTATACTCTGTTAATGCTCCATACCTAAAGGCTAGGGTCAAATAATGAGCTCCTGCACAATAACAATGTTTTGAGTTGCTTACTGTGGTACATACTGCTTAAGACTAACATTACCACCTCTGTTTTCACGGTACATCACAGCAGCACAGGACTGTGGCTTCCACAGACCAGCATTCTGGGAAATCATGTTCATATCAGTTCATTCTGGTCCTCACAAGTCAAGCCTTCTGCCATCTAACCCTTTTGTGGCAAGATTAAGGTGATAGATGAGTGAGTGGAGCATAATTAGACTTTAAAAAGTGTCACATTCTATGGTTATTTTATTTTTCACTATTTTGTAAATATACAATCCATCAACTGAGGGCATGTGCAAACTGCAAAAAAAAAAAAAAAATGTTTCTGTAACTGAACCCATGTTATGTTGACGAACAATAAAAAAAAAAAGTGTCACATTTTAAGCACAATTTATTGATAAATGTTATAAAAATGAGAGAAAAAAAACGTAACATTAAGAGATCTGCGAAATGAAGCTGATTTTTCTGCATGGCACACAGATATACTCCTTGAAAGATTGTAAATCCACATTAATTTGGACCATTTTCTGCACATTTTATAACAGCAAATAAGTTTAGCAGTTTCTAAATTAATAGAATAATTTTCTTATGGCATCCGCCACTGAGACTGTGCTGGTCAATGCTGCAGGGAGAGGACGTTTTATGGTGGTCCGAGGTCTTTCTGAGCAGAGGGGCATCTGTAGGAAAAAAAGAACAAACAAGATGGCATTTATTGCCCCCCCCCCAAACCCCCCACTCCCTTTTGCCAATGGGTGTCTTTTTAGATCAACCTCACAAAGTCCCCCCAGATTATGGGGCAATGAGACACTGAGAGGTCATTTCGGAACTTGCATTCATGTGCACACACTTGTGCCACTTTAACAAACTATTCTTGAATACAGGCATAAATGCAGAGTGACACACATGGCTTCTAGCGACGGTCAACTGTCTCTCCGCTGCAGTTTGGCCGCAGGACAGAGAGTGAGTCAGTGTGCTCAGACAGCAACACAGTCCTGTCTGCTTTGTCTGTCAGGACGGCCGTTCATCTGTCGACCTTCAGAATTCCATTGTGGGTCTATCTTGTCCATCTGTCTTGTGTGCTTATCTCTCATTTTGTGCTCACCGTCTCTTGCGCTACATAACAGCATGTCGCAACTGAAGCCCAATCATTATATTTCAGTCTGGTAAGTCATGATAGCTACAAACATTTGGACAATACTTCACACATTTAAAGCATATTGAATCCTTTAGTCTGAATGTTTCTCAAAGTGACATTTAGAACAAGGTGTTCCTCTGCAGCTGCGAGCCCACCTTTTTGAAGAGGGCTTTTAATTTGTACAATTTGCAGTGCTTAATCTTCAGTATTTTCCCTTCCACATTGTCTTCCTTCTGCCCGTCCAGGCCCAGCCATGGGCTCCACACACCTCCATGGAGGTCTGGGTCAGCCATTGGATCATCTGGAGGGTTCCTGGCCATCACAGCTGTCTGGTTGTACTCTGCCAGTCTAACCATCAGATGCTTCACTATCTCTGGCCGAGCCTCTGCGAGGTCAATCCGCTCATACGGGTCGGAACTGATGTCAAACAGCCACACTGACTTCCCCACTTCATTGCGCCGCTTCTCAAGTTTCTGCCACCTTCCTGGACCAGATGCAAGAACCTGTGGTGGTATCCAGTCGCCATCGCCCACATTTCCTGTCAGAAGCTTCCAGTTACCAACCCTTAACGCGGCCCTTACGGCTGTGTCCCAGATTCCAAAGCCATTGAGTCCCAATGCCTTGTCATATGGCTCCTCGGGTTTCCTGGACACCGGGTCAATGTTGAAAAGGATTTCAGTCCGAGGACAGGGTAGACCCTTGCTGATGGCACCCCAGACATCATAACCATCAAGGCCATGATGGGACTGCGGGGCTCCTGCAAGCCCCAATAACGTGGGATACCAGTCAGAGACATGGATTAATGCTTTACTTGCAACACCTTTCCTCTTCAGGAGGGGACTGTGGACAAAGCCCACAGCTCGGATGCCCCCCTCCCAGTAGGTGCCTTTGCCTCCTCTAAGTGGCCAATTGCTCCCCCCTGAGAGTGGCTGCCCTCCATTATCAGATGAGTAGACCATCACTGAGTTTTGGTAGAACCCATTGGTCTTCAGCTCCTTGACAACTTGTGCAACTCCGTCATCCAGGCAGCTCAGCATTGCTGCGTAGTGACGCCTGTTACGGTTGGTCTGGGAATTATAGGGGTCCAGAAAATGATCCGGTACCTGCAGAGGTGCATGCGCCGCCTGCAGCGAGACATAGAGGAAGAGTGGTGTGTGGGGACTGTGACTTCTCAGGATCTGCTTCACTCTGATTCAACAAAGAGGAGATTGTAAGATTTAAAGAACTCTGATATTTTTTTCCACTGTATGCATGATTTAGTTTACTCTCACCTCTCTATGTAGAGCACAGTGGAGTAGTTCCCGCTCATCTCCCAGGCAGGTCTATTTCCATCATGCAAGTCAAATCCACAAGCTTCAGCTCCATCACAGCTTCGGTAGGAGAAGTGGTCTCCACTGCCAGTCAGAGTTCCCAGGAAACTCTGAAAGCCACGTCCTGTGGGCAGGCAGCTTGGCCTGCAGAAGCCCAGGTGCCATTTACCCACCATGTGTGTGGCGTACCCAGCCTCCGCCAGGCGTTCAGGTAGGGTGGGAATGTCTGGAGGCAAGCAGATGGGCTGACGTGATCGGATGATCGAATGTTGGAGTCCAGTGTGAATTTGGTAGCTGGCAGCATAAGAAGATAGGAAATTACAATAAACAAATATGATAAAAAAAAAATTAAAAAAAAAAAAATCACTAATGATTTACACTTCTGGATGTCCTACAGTTGTTTGCCAAAATATTTATTGCTTTAAAAGTTATTGTAATGTAATTATACTGTTACTTTGGACATCCCTGCTTTAAAGATTACGTAGTACAGAAACATTTATACAGTATTGATAGTTTTAAACAAGGTAATGATCAATCTTTGAGTTTTATTGATTTTTTTTTTTGTTTAATTCATTCCATTCTATTGTATTTGCAAAGAAATATTGCATAATTTTGTTTTTTTTTTAGCTTTACTAGATTTTGACTTTTGTTATTGACTCTATATTCAATTAAATCAAATGTGAAGAGGCAGAACAAGAAAACTCACCGCCCTGTCATGAACTGACTGCGAGAAGGCGAGCAGATAGGCTGGACGTAATAATTCTCAAGTTTGACCCCCTCTGCTGCCAGCCGGTCCAACACAGGAGTGTGGATGTCTGAGCCGTGGTAACCAATGTCTCCGTAGCCTTGGTCGTCCACCATGATAAAGATAAGATGAGGCGCCTTGAGGTTCCCCTTCTTCTCTGTGTTCACACTGCCATTCATTGACTTGAGTTCACACAAGCAGCAAAGACCACTGAGCAAGACCACATCAATCACCAGGAAAAGCAGTGAGCAGACTGGTCGCTTCATGTCCAGCAATGCTGTGTTATTAGCGTTTTTCACAGATCTATGTGTCTTATGTGTCCGTTTGGGATGAGCTGAAACTCTTTTCTGAGGCTTCTTCCTAATCTTGTGAGTGCAGGCAGAGAAAAAGCCAACTAATATGTTGGGTGGGGAAAACCTGCTCTCTGTAAAGGACAACAAGTTGGCGAAAGGTGAGTGGTTGAAAAACACATGGAGACTACTTCTCTTGCAGTGCCTTGCAACATTCCTGCGTACTTTCAGGCGCCTCATAAGGTGGTTGAGAAATCCTGGGAAACGAAAATATTTGCCATGTGTGTATACTAGCTTATGTGGTGAGCCTCAGCAGACAGTACAGACATTGTGATTTGACTGAAGACCAGAGCAAGTTGTCTGTGAATTATAGCACAGGCATGTGAGTATGATGTTAAAAATAAGTTATGGATAACCACCAGGTAAGACAAGACAATAAGTCAAATAATAAAGCAGAACAGTTTATAAAATGTTACGTATAAAACTAGAAAAACACTCAGACTTCTGCAAAGCAGCCCATTTCCACACATATTGTGATGTTCTAGTCATTCATTCAATCATTATCAGTACAGCTTAGTCTGAATAAGGGTTGCAGGGGAGCTGGAGCCTATCCCAGCAATCTTTGGGTGAGAGGCGGGGCTGTTCTAGTCCTACATTCATTTTATATTTATACACTGTTAGATCCCTGACACACTGATAATCAATCCACTGTGTTTTGGCTATATTGTGGTGTTTATATCCTCACTTGTTCTCTTGCAATGATGAAAATCCCAAAGATCCCCTATTTTTTTTCCAATTTTGGATGGTAGTAAGTTTTAAGAGAAAGCTGAAGACTCAGCTCTTCAAGGAGCACTTCAACACTTAGTATAGCTGTATTTATTGGAAAGTTGGAGAACTTAGCCCAGTTCTTTGCAACAAACTTTATGGTAATAATTATTTGTATTATAACATAGCTGATATTATGGTGTGGCAAGGGAGTAAACAAAGACATAAAAAAAAAAAAAAAAAAAGCATGTAGCAATTCATGGTAGGACCTGAACTGTCCACCAGCATGCTTCCTACGATGTCCTCTACTGTTTGATTTCGTGCTTGTGTTGTTCTCACCCATATGTAAGTCGCTGTGGATAAAAGCATCTGCTAAATGACTGTAGAATAGAATAGTATCCAGAAATTTGTTGGGATCCAGATCTATCTTTCATATCTTGTAAAACCTGTTGGGAACTTTTTTTTTGATCAATCATCCTGACCATTTATCCTGAGAAATGTGCATATAAACTAAAAATGAGCCTATCTTGTAATAATAATAAAGAATCCTTCAAAAAAAATTCCTGATGGTGATCGAGATCATTTCCAAAATTTAATAGAATCTTAAGTTAGAACAGGACCCGTTCTGACAAAAAAAATCATGAGAATCCAGTAAATTTTGCATAAAGTTGCTAACAGACGGACAGGTAAATGCCAGAAAAAGAATTTCTGCTGCCTCCTTGGCAGGGGTAATAAACAAAAGACTATGAAGAAGTTCTACTTTCATATCAGTTTGCTTTACATCAAGCATATACGTGTGTGTGTGTGTGTGTGTGTAATTGTGTCAACTTGTAAAAAAACAACAAACAAAACAAAGTCTCCTGTCCAAAACACAACACAGAGGACGGCTTCTACAACAGGATAATGCTTTTAAACACATCATAAATTGACACTTTTTCTCCAAACCTCATAATCTATACATTTTAGCAAACTTGTGGGAACAGCTCTTCCAGGAATGATAAGGAGGAAGCTGCTTCAAGAAATGTTAAGCTGTGATACCTGCTACAGTGCTTTTACATACTCATCATACAGTAAATATTTGCTTTTTTGTTACTGTGAAAAAGTCAACTTTAGAAAGGGGAAATCAACCATAATGTGTAACTTTAAAAGGAATTTTTACCTCGAGAGAAGAAGTACATTTTTGATAAAGCACTAGTTCACACAAACTCATAAACTGGTTTAACTGGGATAATTTGGAGGAATTATTGGAAGAATATAAAATCTCTGAATGGACGTCAGTATTAGTCCACTGTTACTGTCAATGCTACCATATTGACAGTATCATACAAGCTGTCACTCCAATTAAAGTAACACATCACCCACTGCCACTGTCATATTTCAAATGATAAAATAACTCGCTATTTAAAATACAATCCTTGTTATTTACTCAGTTAATAGTCAACTGCTGATAGTTACATCCATGCGAGGGCACTGAAACTTCTCAGGGAAACATCCGGCTTGGTGAGAATGTGTATCGACCGCGAGGCTCTCAGCCTTCACCTCACTGCCATCTCCTTCCCATTATGCTGTGAGGAAATCAATGCCTCAAATACAAGGCTGTTCCCTTCGTTGTAGAAGCAAACTCGTGTTACCTTACCCTGTGGGAAAATTCGGAGGCTTTTTCCCTGCGGTGATTGAGAGAGCAGGAAAGTTGATGTGAGGTATTGGTGGGAAATGTGAGGAAGTAAAAAACAAGGATTCACATCATAAAAAAAACAAAAAAAAGCAACAAGGGGGGATGTGGAGGAGAGAGAAAAAACAAACCAAACAAATAAGCATTAAGAGAGCTTCACTGTCCAAGATGAGATAGTACAACATAAACAAAGTGGCATAAAAGGAGCAGTCACTTTGTCTTGCGGTGCGTGGGCGTCAGGGTCTGTGGGTGTAGCCGTCAGTGTGCCTCAGGGAAATGCAGGGCGACATGAACTTCGTTTTACCGCTTAGAGGGTGCAGACACGGGGATGAGGTGGGGGGGAGGGTGGAGGTGGTAAAAATGGAAAGTGACAAATGACTTCTTGAAGAGTACAGAGAGCAAGGTGGTGCACAGAGCTCTTTCCTCGAGTATCTGCGAGGAAACAAAAAGAGAAAGTACTCACAAAAACTCACATCTGTAGCAGCCTAGATTCTCCTGGATATAACATGTGGTCTGTAGACCTGGGCTTCAAACACGATGAAAGCTTAATGCCAAAAATAGAGAGAGCATTAAAAATAATCTAAAGAGGACTCAGATCTTAGATGGACTTTTTTTGTTTTTTTCAACTTTTGAGGAAAAGCTGTGCACTGCTGTCACCAGTAAAACCAAACCCAGAAAATACATTCTGCTTGACCACAGAGGGAGGCAACCACTGTGTGTGTATGCATTCCTGTTTGTTTGTGTGTTTTGGACAAGACGGTGCTGCAGAGTGTAGAAGGGAGTAGCAGTGGGTGTGATTTATTCATGATGGCAAATAAGTGACTCACTTGATCTGAACCTTCTGTTGCACCAGAGCTAAGGTGGATGCATCTTTTGTGGGAGTGTATCTTTGTGATTGGACTGAAAATACTTCAGTTCAGTTTATTTGCCATTTACAGCATTAAAACCACATTGGAAAGCAGTAGTAAGAGCAAAACTGCGATCAAACAGTAAGAGTCCCTTTTCATATTTAAATATATTTAAAGATATTTATATTAGAGCCTTTTCTGGGTCCTAAAAAGCTCATATTAATTAGAGCACTGATTTCCTGTCCTTTACAGAAAGTGGATGTCAGTACATGTAATGATGCCAGTAACACAGACTGCATAATACTCAATGCAGAAACAAAATAAAGCATTTAATGCAACATTATTCCATAAGAAAAATGTTATTTCTATGTTCTATGAGAAAAATGTAATTTCATTTTAACTGATCCTCGCGGTGCATGATGGAGGTGAATGTTACTTCTGTGTCACACTTCAATAAGAAACAAGACTGTAGTACCAGTAAGTGTCATCTCTCTCTAGTCTTCATTGAGTGTAGAAGGAGGAGGTCAGATCTTGACTTCATGGGGGTCTTATTACTGTGCTGCTGCATTATGCTGCACAATCTGTGCAATCATGTCGAGCCAATAAGTATGCTCCTCTGGAAATATAACCCACTGCATGAATACAAAACAGCTAGAAATGTAACAAGGTTTGACACAGGCATCTTTATGAAGTGGAATGTGGCTGCTCCACATGGCATAGAAATCTAGTTTTCCTTGTTCTTTCACAACAGCCAAAATCCACACGAATATATCTGATACATGAGGTATGTTTCAGCTAACAGACACCTTACCAAAACACACTTTAAATGAAAGTTCATATCATTTTGAAAGCATCAAATGACAATTTTAAGTTCTTGCCAAGAGTCAGTCTGGACAAAACTAGAGACAAAAAAGGGATGAATATTAAACTAACAAAAAGCACAAGATCTGACTTCTGACTTTAAACTAGATTAAAATTATTTTTCTTTTTTTCAGGCAAGCTACTTTCCTCTAACGGGGTTGTAAGAATCAGCTTAAAGGAGTTCTAGCTTTTTCTTGGAGTGTGGCCTTTAACAATCATCCAGAAATTACAGGGTTGGAGGTCTGATCCCCAGACGAAGCTGTACCTTCCTAAAAACACTGAGTTCAGTGGTCGGTAGAGCACATTGCATTGCAGCTCTGCACTTCTGAACGTGTTCGTCACAAAACAAGATGATGATAGAAGATGAGTTAGCAGACATAAGTTATATCTCTCGATGAAGCCAGTTCTCATGGAGGTAAGTTAGAGGAATCAACAATGCCAGCAGGTGTCACTGTGTGGAAATTCACCGGTCTGTAAATTGTCAAAGGATCGCCAGAAGCCAGAGGGGTTGGATGTCGACCTCGGCATACTAGATGAGTTCAGTCACCAGAGTGAATATTTGCTGTTAAATATCTCTAACAAACATGTCATCTTAGTCTTTCTAATGAAATGCTCCATAAAACATGCAAAAAGTAACGTAAGCCTTAGTTGAAAACCACAGCTGCTTCTATCTAAACTATGAATGAAAATAGGAGTAAAAATAAACTGATACTCCTTTTAATAAACTGTACAGGTTGAGGAGAAGATGGGCAAAAAAACTAACTAAAAAACGGAGTTTAACTGGAGTCAAACCAAAGTCTCCTGATAAAAATCAAAACGCAGACAAACTTATCATTTTCAAGGGAATAATTTTCTCCATATGCAGAGAAGACTGCTGCCTCTTCTCATTAAAAACTCTGTGCAACCATCCTGTCTTCAGGCAACAGGTGAGTAAAACACACCTACAGCAGCCTGCAAGTCACAAGTGATTTATGTGACCTTCATTATTTACAAAGTCCTTTTGTTTTTTTTACAATTAGGTTTGATCAATATGCATGACTGAACTGCTGATTGGTAAGTTGCTTCAAAATGACAACTTTATTTCCGTATCTGTTGTTTTCATCGTTTCTTTAATCACTGAAACTACACAGAGTGTAATCTAAGACTGCATGGTCAGAGGTTACATCTGTCTTTTATCTGGGAGACAGCAGACAGACATCTCACAGACATTGTCACTCCCACCAGACCTGAAGGGGGTGGATTGAGTGGGTGGGGGGGCACTGACTCTGCTGCTCCTGAAATACTCTAAGATCACTTTTCAGCCAGTAGAAACCTAATCGTCTCCCTATTCTCCCCACGCTCTGTGATGGATCGAGAAGGGTGCGTGGGACAGCTCAGTCTCATCACATCAAACAAAGTGCTCACAGAAAATGCTGGTGGCCTTGTGTCAAACTGACAAACTTTTGCTTCAGTGATTCCTCTGCTTCATCCTCCACCTTCTTGTAAAACCTTCCTGTTGGGTTGCTCCATCTTATCAGACATTTCCCCCCTCAGGAGAACATGCTGCCTTTGACTCATCAAAAATAAAATCGATTACAGAAGCGTTGTGCCTGTGTGTGCGTGTGTGTGCGTGTGTGTGTTGACGGAGAAGAGAGTGCCACCGTGAGGATTAAAGTGATACTGCATGCAAAAACAAAAGCAGCCAATTCAAAAATCCATTTTAACCCATAAAGTCTTAATTTGACCTTTTAACAAAATGTAAAATGAAAAAAGATACCAAATTTTTATTTTATTTTATTTATTTTTTTTAGAGATATTTGCTATTTATAACCATTTGATAGTCAAACATTTTTATAGTGAAGTCTTCTGCTTTCTGGTGTCCATAAGGGACAGAAGACAAAAGTCATATTAGGAGTGAGTGTGAGCGTGAGTGGTTATTTGTGTCCGTGTGTCTCTGGGTGTCTCTGCAATGGACTGGCGAGCTGTCCAGGGTGTACCCTGCCTTTCGCACACAGACTGCTGGGATAGGCTCCTGCTTCCCTGCGACCCTTCATTGGACTAAGCGGTTAGGATAATTAATGAATGAATGAATGAATGTCCCACGGGATTTTGAACAAAGTTTGCACCATAACGTGATGCCAAATGTCTCAGAAACTGGATGTATCTTAAATGTCACACTGGGTTCTTATGTGTTAAAAAGCAGCTTCTGTCCCACCAGTGAACGATTTGTATTATGAGGTCTAATTAAAGCTAAAACCTCTGCAGACATCAGGATGAATCCTCTTGATTTGGACAACTTCATCTTTGTTGTATTACCATCAACCAATTACAACCATTTTATAGCTTTTCGACAGAGGTGGCAATTCCTGGTCCAGAAAGTCAAAGTCCTGTCCGGCAGCTGTTCCGACCAGTCACCAAACCAGCTGAATTTAATGAGCAGAGTTTATTTGCCATGTAAATAAACATGTTAGTGAAAACATCTGTTCTAAATGTACAGGTAGATCCAAAAACATGGCAGGACTTTTACTTTCTGGACCAGGAATTGCCACCTCTGCTTTTAGACACTCATATCTACAATCTGACAGGACCAGTGTTGCGCAGATGATTATTTTCAATGTGTTCCCAACATGGTAAATGGTAAATGGACTTGTACTTCTATAGCGCTTTTCTAGTCATACAGACCACTCAAAGCGCTTTACACTACTTGTCACATTCACCCATTCACACACACACACTCATTCTACACACTTATACCCCGATAGGCACATCGGGGGGCAGTTTGGGGTTCAGTGTCTTGCCCTAGGACACTTCGGCATTTCAGGGGAAGCCTGGAATCGATCCCTCAACTTACCTGTTGAAGGACAACTGCTCTTCCTCCTGAGCTACAGCCGCCCCAAACATGGTAAATATAGCTGCTAAACAATGAGCACGTTGAAATTTCCTCCATGGAAATGTCAGATGCCACATGCTGACATTACCCTTTAGCTTAGGATCACAGAATGATCGCGGCAGCAGCCTGTCAGCTTGGCTCAGCTTTTAGTTGAGCACAGTTTCAAACATTAGGTCACTGAAGCTGTACACACCACAGCCCACTGTGCAGGAAACAGGTTAGCCAGAATAGCATGTAAGCTGAGTCCCAAAGTGTTTTTGTTAGTGGAAATAGTTATAATAGATTTAATGGTGATAATTATATAATAGATACACTGTAATAAGCATTGAGGACATAAATAAAATAAATAATTAATCATATAAAAGCTTGTGTGGCTTCTAGATAACACCAACATGAACTCTGGTCTTCCAGACAGTGCAGCACAAAGTGGCAAAGCATCATGTCATGACCAGCATAGCAACCAGTGAAGGGAACCAACAGATTGTGTCTTTGACCAATCAGAGCTTAGTGAGATTGACCCGTTGTATAACACGTTTTTTTAGACAGATGGTCTGAACCATTGTTTTGTGTGAGTTTAGAGGTATGTGTATGTGTGCATGCCTGACTCACTGGTGACAGCACACGGAGGTTATGAGGGGCCACCTGGAGCAACTCGGCATCTGTTTCATGCAGCAGATGACAGAGGGATGGTTTCTCTCAGGACAGTGGGGATCCTGGGAGAGATGCGATGCCGTCTGCCACAAACTGGGGTCAAGAGTTCAGGCCATGATGAACGGGAGACAACCTGGAGGCACAAAACAAGTCAGTCCAGCCTGAAGGAAGTTCAGAATTAGAGCAGTGATAACATCTTGTACATCAAACTGAAACACTGGCATGACAGCGTAGTGAAGAGTCATAACTTAGAGAAGTGTTTCTAGTTAACTTGTTTAAGCTGCAGACTTAAGAGTGAACAATGGGTGATTTTTCATGAATCCTTTAAAGATGACATTGTGGATTTGACCTTTCAATCAGCGAGTTACATGATTGTTTTCTGTGCATGCATTGTAACAAAATGGAGAAAAGGCTTCACCTTAAGTGGCTGAAACATTGCGTAGTAATCCAGAATTTTAAATGATCATGTAATATTTAAAGGTTGTGCTTTTCCTTTTGCAAGCTTCAAAGAACAAAGAGTCAGGGCTCTCAGGTGTTATTAAACTCATGCAGTTCACACTTTTTGCAAGGACTCACTCCACACATCCGTTTGACGTTGCAGTGTAGAAAGTCTGACACCACCAGTGTTGTAAACTTAGCAATTTAGTCACCAGACTTAGCTACTATAAAACCAGAGTTTTATCAGCACAGAGTAACAGACTTGAAATACTTCAGTATGGCAGGTGTGCAAGTCTAGTCCTCGAGATGTTTTATCCTGCAACTTTTAGATGCAGCTCTTCTCCAAAACACCTTAATCAAATGACTGAATTCTCTCATTCACATGTCATTCAGCTCTGCAGACGCCTGGAAGTAGATCTCAAAGACCAGGCTCGGTTTCAGTCATGTTTAACTTCCTTATTGAAGAAACTAAAGAGAAATCCGTTTTATATTTCAACAAATGACACACCAAGCTGAAGGCAAAACTAAAGAAATATTTAATCACCGCTGACTCTAAAATATCAGAATATTAATTGTACACAAGGAGTGTTCATGGTGTTAGTAAATATAATTTTAGATTAGAAGATGTCTCCTCATTCATTATGTAAACCTTTCAGAATATGAATTGTAAAGAAAACAATCAGTGATAAACTGTCAGATTTTTTTATTTTATTTACTTTTAATCAGTTGCTGCTGCTTTCTTAAACTCCAAAAAAACATCCAAACCTGAGTGTAACCCTGTTGATTGGAGCCATATTTGTGTGACTGCAGCTGAAATGCTCTTCATTTTCAACATGGCTTCAGTGCCTCCATCTGCGTGCTGCAGATCAGACCCTCTCCTCACATCCGGCAGTGACTCAGTCAGTAATTGGACTCATATTCATGGGACTTTAGAGCGCAGTGGAAACACAAACAACCGCAGTCGGAATGAATTATTTAGTTCCCTCGAAAAAAGTCCCAAGGGCTAAAAGGATTGGGTACTTTTGGTTGAAATTCTGCTTAAAATGGAGCATTTCAGACAGAAGGTGGCAGGAAGAGCTGCAGCAGTGTAATTATGACATAAATAATGTGTTAGTCTCTTTAATCTTGAGAAACTCGTCTTATATTTTCAAGTTACAGAGAAAACAATACCTCAAAACTTTTAAAAAAAAAAAGTGTACAATATCACAAAATCACATGAAAGAAATTGAATTCTCTCTCTGTCCTCCCTTTGGACTATACCAACTGAAGTATTTTACATATTCTTTCATTTATTATTATTAATAATAAATTTATAATTAATAGATTCTTTTATTAATCAATAAAATAATATGTAAGATTATACTGTAAAATACTTCACAGCTTATCCAACGGAGGGTCATGAAAATGTTATAATTATGGACATAAAATAAAACCTAATGGAGAAAAGAAAGCAGCTCAAAGAAGAAGAGAACCACTAAATCTTGTAAACCAAACTGCTAAAGTTTATTTGTAAATGTTTATTTTCAGTTGGAATTGATCCTGATTTGAATAGTTTTTAATCTAATTTTCTTTTCAGTTTTAAATTTTAAATTATACTTCTTGTTTTCTAATGTTTGAATGTCTTTGTAAAGCCCTTTGTATCACCATGTTGTTGAATTGTGCCATACAAATAAACTGTCCTTGCCTAAAGATGTAATAATATAAAACAGTTGCATAACATTCAAGATGTAGCAGATTATATGAAATGATTTAACAATTATCAAGGACAAAAAAAAAAAAAAAAAAAGACAAACCCTACAGTCAAAATAATACAGTCCACATTACTAACAGAATTTTGCTGGACAGCACCATGAAAGTTACTATTAAATGGGAAAATGTTAGTTTAAACAGTAAAATCAAATACAGGAGGAAAACTTTACATACCTGCTTAGAGCAAAGACGTCTAACACCACGATGACTACCGCCCTTCAGGTTTAAGATTCCCTGATTTAACACACCTGGTCATATTAACTGGTAGTTGTGCAGAACTTGACACAAAGGTGCTGCATCAATCTAATTTGATTTAGCTGTGTTGGATTAGGGAAACATGTAAAACCCGGATAACAGTGGTCATCAAAGACCAGGGTTTGACAATCCTGCATTAGAGTGAAATCACAATATGTTGGAAAACAATTAGCATTGAACCCCCTTTATATGAAAGACTACCTCTTTTTTTAAACATTTTAACATTTAACAAAAAGACTCTTCAATAAGTTTCTACAACGTAGTTCAGTCAGTCTTGAATCCATTTTGGGGAAATTAAAAGCAGACAGTGTTCAGAGTCTGACTGAGATCTTTCTATAAATCAGAGGTGTCCAGCTCCGGTCCTCGAGGGCCAGAATCCTGCAGATTTTCTGTGTATCCCTGCTCAGACACACCTGATTCAAATTAATTAGTAGTAGAGCTTAATCAGTTGTGCACGTCATTGGCTGTTTGATCCATTTAGTGGAAGCTAGATGTGTTGGAACAGGAATACATGGGAAACCTGCAGGACAGCGGCCCTCGAGGACCGACTTTGGACACCCCTGCTATAAATGAAAGATAATTGTCTCCATCACCATCAACACTTGCAAAGCTTTCATCTGTTTCTTTTAAATACCTACACTGTTCACTTTGTGCATTGCTATAACTAAAGGCTTTAGTTCAGAACGATGGTCCCATTTTTTCCTCATCTGAGCTGGAGGCCGGAGCTGGCTGTGGCTGCTTGGCAGTATCTGCCATTCTGGCACAGATGCCACAGTTAAAGGGCATTGAATCTGAGCCACTTTCTATTCCACAAAATCTGTGACAGTCTCCTCGGGAGGCAAGTTGGCCGACGGAGAAGTCGTTAAACAGAGAAATGAGAATAGCGAACAGAGAAGAAGTCAAACACACTTCAGAGTAAAAAGGGCCGAACAGGAGGAGAAAATACGACACCTAATGAAACAGTGAAAACCTTGAAAGGGGAGACAGACACATCCAAACTAATTAACTGGGGGAACAGAAGAAAGCCCTCTTCTCACTTATCAGTTGTTCTTTGTTATGAAAAACACTCTGCTTTCTCCATTTTCTGAGTTAAAGCAACGATCCTTGTGTCCCTGTTGCACTTTACAATCCACTTTAATCCATTTCTGCACAATAAAAAGAATATGAAAAAAAGACTAAGGGGCATGCAGAGCTATAAGGGAAAGAAAAACTATGGTCATGCTGCTTCTTATGAATTTGAACAATTTTCTTTCTTTATTTTGTGAGACAGTATCTTTTGCAAAGTGACAAAGCAGACTCCTGTTTTACTTTTGGCTTGTTAAATGGAACCAGAAGGATCTGCAATGCTGTGTTTTTATCTAGTTTGACAGAACAACAGTCACAGTTAGGAAACAGCACATTGTATTAATCATTCACTCATTCATTCATTCATTATCCTAATCACTTAATGTGATGAACAGTCATGGGGAAGCTGGAGCCTATCCCAGCAGTCTGTGTGTGAAAGGCAGCGTACACCCTGAACAGCTCGCCAGTCCATCGCAGAGCCACACAGAAACAAACAACCACTCATGCACACACTCACTCCTAGGGGCAATTTAGAGTAACCAATTAACCTAGCATACATGTCTTTGGACAATGGGAGGAAGACGGTGTACCCGGAGAGAACCCACGCATACACAGGGAGAACATGCAAACTCAGAAGGCCACTGTCCAAACCTCGCCCTAGCCAAGGGTTGAACCAGGATCTTGCTGTGAGGCCACAGTGGTAACCACTATGCCACCACATTGGATTACTCCAACTAAAATAGCAGAAAAAGAAAACTGATCATCCATATCTTTCTCATTTCTCGATAAAAATACATCTTGTCAGAAATCAATGTTGCTGAAAAAGTCTCACAGTTCTGGTTTTTGGACATGGAAGTCTTGAATGCTTTAGAAGAGGCCAAATAAGACAATAAACAACAAATGAAGTGCAGTCGCAGGTTAAAATTTCATACAAATAATATGTGAAGTGACAGGTAAACATTACATAAAGAATGGGTTCATAAAACACAGTATTAAGGAATATGGTATAAAGTTTTATTCAACCTAAACAAAAAAAAAAAAAAAAAACGCATCCCAAAGAATGAAGAGGATAACTCATTCTGGGAGGGAATTGGAAAACATTTTTTTGGCCACTAGGGGGGGTTATTTGTACAACTGATCCATAATTCTATAACTACATATTTGCTCAGATATTGACTTAATACCACCGTCCCTCTGTAAGAACACATTAAACACTTATCCCTTAAAACAATCCTGCTATATGGTTTACAACTTGCTCAAAGTGTAATTTCTGATACATATGACACTTCTCCACGACGAGAGGACGACACTGTTTTCCTGAGTGTCTGACACAGGACTGATCTCAGTTACTATCCTGAGGACTGGAGACAGCTGCAGAGCAAGGCTGCCAAAGGCAGCAGCGATCATTGCAAAGCTCCTGCAGTATTGATGATAGCAGTGTCGCCTTCATTGACGGTTTTAAAAAGCTCAGAAATTTCTCCATAACCCATTTCATGCAAATTTACGTCTACCGACGTATGTTCTGTGTTTCAGTTATTTAAGTGCTTCAAAGTAGATCAGAAGGTAAAATAAAGAGACATTTTTTTTTGCCACTGTGGGCCTGGTCCTAACTAACATAGATCAACTAGCTAAGTTATTGGTGACTCAGTGCTCCATCCTCCACTTAATTAACTAGAAGCACTCAGAGACTGCAGACAGACCTCTGCCAAACCATCCTATTTATTTTTTTCCTAATTTTTTGTGGCCATTAGTTTTTAGTTTGATGCTAATGGCAAAATGATCTCCTTGGCCCTTTAGAAAAAAATCCTTTAAAACAGGGTGTCCAAGTCCGGTCCTCGAGATCTGCCATCTTGCAACTTTTAGATGCAACCCTTGTCCAAAACACCTGAACCAAAGAGCTGAATTCCCTCTTTTGCATGTCCATCCAGCCCTGCAGAGGCCTGGTAACAGGCCAGTCATATCATAAGGTGTGTTGGACAAGGGTTGCATCTGAAAGTTGCAGCGTGTTAGATCTGGAGAACCAGCCTTGGGTCCCCCTGCTATAAAACATACCTGGATCCAGGTAGGGATCTGGATAATCCCCCAAAATCCAACCACGACCTCTATCTTGACTCAAACAATGTGCCAGTTCAGCAATCATTATTAAGATGTGTGGAAATCTAGAGATTTGTATGGATTAAGTAACATGAAAACACTGCTTACATCAACAAATTCTCATAAAGAAGTGTTTTAAAAGCACAAAACCACCATATCCACACCAAACCTACAGTGCTGCATCTCCATACTTCTTCAAACTTTGAGCAGTTTGGCTGAGACCGAAGATTACTAATGACCTCAGTGTCAGATATAAAACGCAGCCATTAGGATGTTCTGAATGTTAACTTTGCCGTGGTCTGCAGAGGAGCAGGCAGAGCAGCAAAGGTGTCCTATTTTTGGAGAGGCTATCAACAACCCAGTGGCATAGGTCTGAGTGACAGGACAAGTGTTGAGCTGGACCTTCCCCTGGCTCATTTGGGCCAGACATTCCTCAGTGTAAGCAGTCACAGACGCCCCCTCCCATCATATTTCTCTTCCTCTCTCCCCTTCCTTTGGCTATGATGGCTGTGTAACTGTGGGTACGGGTTAGTGTGCGTGCATGAGTGTGTACAGGTGTGAGTGTTAGCCTCGGGGCTCAGAGGGAAGTCAGTCCAGACAGTGCGGCAGGCGAAGACCAGGTCAGAGCTCTGCTAGGGGGCCCTGACTGCTAACCATGGAGCAAATGCACTGAGGGAGGGGGAGCCCCTCGAATAAAACATAAAAATCAAAGAATAACGGAAAATAACCAAGAAAAACAAGAAAACAAAAAAAAAAAAAGACATAGAACAATGGTTGCTGAGGAAGTGATCATTACGTTGTCCGGTGGAGCGCCATGGGGGTTTCGTCTCCAGGGAGGTGTGGAACATCAGAAGCCCCTTCAGGTGGCTAAGGTAAGATGCGTTATAGGAACGCCTGCATTTTTAATTATTTGGAAAAGTGGAAAAGTTTTTCTTCCTAAATAATGTGAAACATTAGCTGAGGTAAATTAGAGAGTGATTTAAGAAGCTGTGAACAAAACTGAAATAGAATATTGGCTGCTGCGCAGTTTGGTTCAGAGTCTGAACATGAGTCATAATCTTGTTTAAGAAGCGTTCCATGCAGAAGTATACTGATGATTGATTTGATGAACTTTAAACTTCAAGTACAAGCTAGCTGGGAATGTAAGGCAACCCTGCTGGAAGTTGTCCAGTAAGTGCCTTTACTCCCATTAAAACATAAAGCTGAGTTGTAGTGAAACCAGAGCATTGCTGACCCAGGTTTTTCAAACAGTTTTTTGCTTTGTGTGATGATGACACTGGTTTTAAGTAGTAGATGAGGAACGAAATAGTCCCATGGATTTTTGTTCAAGTCTTCTTGTTAGTCTTCTTTCGCTGTGTGAAATGTATGAATGTTTTACACTACACATCCAGGACCATTTGTAATGAGCTTTAATCACTTTAGCCATAGTAGAATCATTGCTTTAGGAGAAAGAAATTCACTAACAGTCCAAAAGTTATATTGATTTCCCATTATGCTCTTTCTTTTATTAAATAAAACTTTACATTATATAAAAAGAAAGCATGGGATTAGAAAAAAAGCCCTCTAAATAACACTAACAACTCAATATCTGTCCTTGTTTATAATGTAAATATTAATCAATTTGTGAGTTATAAAATCACAACCTACTGTAGAAAGAAAAAAAATTAAGTAATCTTTTATGGTTTTTGTGTTGAAAATGATTATAAATGTATTATTAAACAAAATTATTTGGATGATAGTTCAGGTATTCGGTCGCGTACACTTACATTTTGCACACAAATCTACAAATAATTGAGATAATTGTTGACTGAGCAGTAGTACTTCAGCAGGTGTCTATTTATAGTTGAGAAGTAGATCTCTGGATAAGACAAGGTGAAAATCATCCTTGTTCACAAATGTTTAACATTCACCAATCTGTAACTTGCTTCCTAGTAATAACCATGTAACTAGTTGGTGCAGTTTCACATAAAAATGTAAAATAATGAAAATAAATCAGGATCCTTCATAATAAGATTTTCAAATAAATCTCCCATGTGTTATCCTCTACCTGCAATAAAAACCCTCTCACAAACTATATCCAACATCTAATTTATGTTCATTTTTCCCAATAACAATCCTATTTTGATTTATGCAGCACAAGTTGGCAACAGGTCACCTTTATGGCATTGGACAGCTGTTTCTGTGTGACCGTCCAACACTGCATGCTCCTTAACCCCTGAGAGAAGGGAGGTGTTATCTTGTCAGGTCTTGTATGATATCGCTCCTAACAGGTGGAGCCATGCTGAACTTCACTGAAAGAGCCGATGTGTCAGATCTATGTTTGTGCCCATGAACCTGCATATGCATGTTTATTTATATGCCTCTGTGTGTATTTTTGGATCTGTCCATGTGGTCTATGTGAGCAGGCATGTGAGGGTATTATAACTGTTATGATTTGCAACCACAAGGTGAATGATTGAACGAATAACTTGACATCCTGTGCCATGAGCAGGCCCAGGCCACTTTGAAAGGCTTAGCTAAATGGAGACATGGGATTTCATTACATGCAAACCAGAATAGCTGGAAAGAAAACTAATTAGGGCAACCAAAGCAACATCTCATATAATATTAATTTAATACATGACCTTATGCAGCATCATCGACC
>NC_136629.1:33764543-33882043 GCF_933228915.1 Telmatherina bonti
CCACCAGTCCCACAAGCACCAGTGGTTTCAGTACCGGTACCTCCTATATCACAGATTTCAGGCTCAGTTGACTCAGGAGTCCCAGTTCCTTCACCTAAAGTACCAATTGCTCAGCCGCCACCACCACAATTTTCGATGCCGCCTGTAGCTCAAGTCACAGTGGTCTCCCAGGCTGAGGCTGTGGCTCCAACTCCCGTTCCTGGTCAAACAGGCCGTACCGGAATCTTACTTGAGTCTCGAAGGCGAAGTGGCAAACCTAAGCCCATGTTCAGTATGCCAGATGTGAAAAAGAACTCCCCCAATCCAGATCTTTTGTCAATGGTGCAGAACCTAGATGACAGGTCTATCAGACACAAGTATGTTTCACAACCCAATGAAGCTATGTATGATGATGCAGAGGAAGAGAGGACTGGTGAGGCAGGCATTGGAAGGGTACCTCCTCCAGTTGCACCCAAACCTCGAGTCATACATGAGGCCCCACAGATTCTTCAGGCTGGAGGAAAGGGAGCCCAACTATTTGCCCGAAGGCAGAGTCGCATGGGAATGTATGTTGTGGACACCCCACCTGAGACCCCTTACCAGCAGGAAGTGACAATTCACAATGAAGCCCAACTCCATGAACCCTCCCTAAACGCTTCCCTTCACTCTCAGTGGAAATACTCCCCAAATGTCCGTGCACCTCCACCGATTGGGTACAATCCACTCTTGGCCCCTACTATCCCTATGGGGCCTCAAAGGGATACAAACAAGCCAGACAGCAAGGGAAGAGGAGGATCTCAGAGAGAAGGCATCAAGGCTCTGGATTTCATGAGAAGGCAGCCATATCAGCTCAACTCTGCCATGTTCAACTATGGAGGCAGTGCCACTAATCTATCAGCCATGCCTTCATACCAGGCCCAGCAGGGTAATTACACAACGATGGTAGGCAGCTCATTGATCTCTCCTCGGCAGATACCACTCAAGACAGCCCGTGTATATGAAATCAAACGATTTTCCACTCCTACACCCATGTCTGCTCCTTCTCTGGCTCCAAAAGTCATTGCACCTCGCTCAGCCACCACTCTTGGAGAGCGTTTGACCCATTCTGGTATGACCTCCCCACCTCCTGCTGCTTTCGATCCAACTCCAGCACCACTAAGTGCCCCAAACCCAACTTTACCTCCCACCCAACCAGCAGGGCTTCCCAGCCTTCCAAAATTCTCTTCACCCTCTGTTCCAAATCCTGTGCCCCCTGGAGTCCCTACACCTTATGTTCCAGTATCATACACCCCTGGGCTCCAGACAGCCAAGCAGTTCCAGAGTGCTCCTGAGCTCAGCATCCTTTCTTCTTTGCCCCCAGTCAAGTCCAACCCAGTTCAGGCACCCAAACCACATTTTGTTGCCACTAAAGGAGGGATCCAGGCCCGTGTTTGGAGACCAGGAGCGTTCTGAACAGCAAAAAAATTACCATCACCCTTTGATTATGAACGATAAATTAATCAATCATAACTGTTATTAATGCTTTTTAAAGAAAAAATACCAGGAGTTGCAATTTCTCAAGTGGTATGATGATCGTTCTCAGTGTTGTTACATCAATATTAAAGAAGATATGCTTGACTGTTAGGTGGTTGTTTCAACTAAACAAGCATTCAGAATCTGTTATTTCTTTACTGTTAAGACTTTCCTGTATTCAACAGTAGTCCCAACTCTTAATTCAGCACTGAACATTAAACAAACAGAAACAGTCAAGCTTGCCAATGCCACTTCTCTCTTGGCACATTAACTTTGCTGCTAATACATCTAACTTCTTGGCTTGGCAATGATAATAGGGTATATTATCTCAATTACTGTACTGCATCATCTACAACATGCCTGTCCTGGAGGAGGTTTGTGTAAGGCTTCTGGAAATCTCTTTCACCAGTTTAGAGGTAAACCATATATTCAGGGCCTGTACTGAATTATTCTTTGAAACTTGAAATGAACAGCTGCAGTTCTGATCACAGGATTAAATCTAAAGAAGGATGTTGCTTGATCTTGACAGGAAAAGGAGGATAAAGGTTAAATCTTCAATGAGAACATTTATAACAAGAGGATAGTGCCTATTATCTCCTTTATATGAGATTTAGTGTGGAGAAAAAGAAACCATAGTAATCTTGCATCTCATAGGAGGATTTAAAAAAATAAAATAAAATTGACCTGATCATTGTGGATCTCTATAAGTGAAGCCACAGTTTGCACTTGCAAAGAGTCAGTGAGTTTGTGCCAAATACCTGTGCTCTCTATAGCCAGAAAGAAATGCTACCTTTTTAGCACAGGCTACATTCAGCAAGTGCCTGGGCCGTCACTGAATGTATACTCATCACTGGATATCTTTGCTTCCAGTTGCCATTTAGGCACGCCACAGTCTCCTTAGTCATGTTGCAGATATATGTAAATTCTTAATTTTATTAAATAAATAACACAGACGAAGGACGTGTATTTTATTTTGTTTAATTGTGATTTAATATTAAGAATTATTAATGAGAAGTTGATGCACTGAGAGGCAATAGCCTTTTTAAAAATGGGTTTAAGGAATGAGAGTTACTGTGGAAGGAAGATCATATAGATGTAGGGCTCTCAGTTAGATGACCGTTCATCTTCCATAAATGGTGATGATCAAATTTGATAAAACTGAGAAGTCTGAGTGATTACTTTTTGTATGAAATCCCACAGCCTGTAGATATTGCAAGAGTATGACAAAGGAAGTTTGTTTTGTGAAATCTTGTGGTAAATCTCAAGATGCTGAAGGAGGAAAGTACAGCAATTTTGCATCTTTCCATACATAATGGTTGTGATTAAAAAGTTAGGATCTAAATGGCAGTGCACTTGAAAGGCTGGGTATGTTAATGGAAACGAGTAAGAAACAAATAAATGGCAATGTTGCATTCAGGTGCAGAATTATTATACTTTTTTTTTTTTTTTTTTTTTACCACTTTTAAAGAATAGTTTATCCTAAAAGCATGTTTTCATAATATTATGGAAAAAAAATCTGTGCAATCATGTTGAGGTGTAAAATATGATATATTATATCTTGAATACAGTTAGAAGTAAGCGTGAAAATGTTTGCTTAGTAGAAGTTTATACTAACTAGGGGAGTACATATTTTAGACAAATAAAATTAGATCTGAAAGCCCTTCTTTTGTCTGAAATGTCTGATTTTACATCGCCCCCTGCTGCTCAGTGTCTGAACATACATTTTCCACAATGATGCTTCCTCTTACTCAAGATGTGCACATAAATAAATTTATTTATCTTACACAGCTTCTGAAAAATATTTTAATCATAATTAAACACATTAACAAACTCTATTAACAGCATTTTAGAAAACTTACTTTCTGTAAAATGCAAAAAAAAAAATAATTATTTGACTACGCTTCTGTTTGCCACTTCTAGGTATTACATTATATTTTAAGGACAGCATTTATATATAATATTATCCTTTTTAGACTGTGAATCATGTACATTTTTGCAATAGGTTTAGATGTTTAACAGTGTGGACGCTGAAGATGACCTCATCACACACTTTGGTCAAACAAGAAAAGCAGCTGAAAAATCTTGGGAAAAGTGTGCCTCTGTATGGAGTTCTAAGCTTTGCTACTTAAAAGAAAAATCTATTAAATAAACACAGAAATAATAAAAGCATTCCTACAATATCTTCAAAAACGACTTTGAGAATTTAGATGAGGTAATGCAGAGGAAAAAGTAGACTGCATTTCTTTTTAGCTTGCAGTAAATACTAGTTTTAATACATTCAGCTTTAAAGCCACACATGAGGTTTGTACTTGGAACTCTGAGCCTGTCATGAGGTTGCAGTCCTGAGAATTACATCGTCATACTACCCTCTACAGGAAACTGTGAAGACCATTCCCAACACTTGTGAATCAAAATTGCTCACACAGTATCTCATATTTATGAGACTAACAGTTACAATGATGAGATTTCAAATCATTATTATGAGACTGAATTTATTTTTTTCTCAACATAAGAGGAAATATACAAATCTGTTCTTAAATGATGTCTTGTCCACATTGAAATACATTCATTCATTATCCATACCGCTTTGTCCGATCAAGGTTTGCAGGGGAGCTGGAGCCTATCCCAGCAGCCTTTGGTGGGGTACACCCTGGACAGGTCACCTTGAAATACAACTTAAATTGAATTTTTGATTCTTAAAAGTGTGGTTCAAGCTATGTGAGAATTAATACTACATCTGCACATATGAAACACTGCTGAAAAAAACCTTTTAAATCTAGAATTCATCCATGAATGAGGGTTTTTGAGTTTTCCCATATTCTCTAATGCAACTGATGTCATGGTCTGACATAACCTTTAGGGTTCCAGCAGAGGTTTGATGTGGCATTGAAGTTAAGAGCCCATTGTGGTAGAGCAGGGATCACCAACTATGGTCCTCGAGAGCAGGTGTTCTTCCATTCATCCATCCATCTTCTGCCGGTTATCCTGGGTCGGGTCACGTGGGCAGCAGCCTAAGCAGGGAAGCCCAGACTTCCCTTTCCCCAGCAACATTTGCCAACTCTACCGGGGGGATCCCGAGGCGTTCCCAGGCCAGCCGAGATATATAATCTCTCCAGCGTGTCCTGGGTCTTCCTCAGGGTCTCCTCCCAGAGGGATGTGCTCGGAACACCTCACCAGGGAGGTCCAGGAGGCATCCTGACCAGATGCTTGAGCCACCTTAACTGGTTCCTCTCGATGCGGAGGAGCAGCGGCTCTACTCTGAGCCCCTCCCGGATGACCGAGCTCCTCACCCTATCTCTAAGGGAGAGCCCGGCCACCCTGCGGAGGAAACTCATTTCAGCCGCCTGTATACGAGATCTCATTCTTTCGGTCACGACCCACAGCTCATGACCATAGGTGAGGGTAGGAACGTAGATTGACTGGTAGATTGAGAGCTTCGCCTTCTGGCTCAGCTCCTTCTACACCACAACAGACCGGCGCAGAGTCCGCATTACTGCAGACACCGCACCGATCCATCTGTTGATCTCACGCTTCCCTCCCTCACTTGTGAACAAGACCCCGAGATATTTAAACTCCTCCACTTGAGGCAGGGCCTCACTCCCGACCCCGAGAGGGCAATCCACCCTATTCCGGTTGAGGACCATGGTCTCAGATTTGGAGGTGCTGATTCTTATCCCAGCCACTTCACACTCGGACACTGTATGAGCTGTGAGAGCGAGGTGCAAGTGAGAGCTGGATATCAAGACCAGATGAAGCCAACAGGACCCCGTCATCTGCAAAAAGCAGAGACCCAATCCTGAGGCCACCAAACCAGATCCCCTCAACACCTCGGCTACGCCTAGAAATTATGTCCATATAAGTTATGAACAGAATTAGCGATAAAGGGCAGCCTTGGCAGAGTCCAACCCTCACCGGAAACAAATCTGACTTACTACCGGCAATGCGAACCAAGCTCTGACACCTGTCGTACAGGGACTAGACAGCTTGTACAAGGGGGTCCGGTACCCCATACTCCCGGAGCACCCCCCACAGGAGCCCCTGTGGGACACGGTCGAACGCCATCTCCAGGTCCACAAAGCACATGTAGACTGGTTCAGCAAACTCCCATGCCCCCTCCAGGACCCCAAAGAGGGTATAGAGCTGGTCCACTGTTCTGCAACCAGGACGAAAACCACACTGCTCCTCCTTAATCTGAGATTCGACTATCCGGTGGACCCTCCTCTCCAGGACCCCTGAACAGACCTTACCAGGGAGGCTGAGCAGTGTGATACCCCTGTAATTGGAACACACCCTCTTAAAAAGGGGGACCACCACCCCAGTCTGCCAATCCAGCGGCACTGTCCCCGATGTCCACGCGATGCTGCAGAGGCGTGTCAGCCAGCACAGCCCCACAGCATCCAGACCCTTAAGGAACTCCGGACGGATCTCATTCACCCCCGGGGCCTTGTCGCCAAGGAGCTTTTTGACCACCTCAGCGACTTCAGCCCCAGATATAGCAGAGTCCACCCCTGAATCCCCCAGCTCTGCTTCCTCATTGGAAGACGTGTTGGTAGGATTGAGGAGGTCTTCAAAGTATTCCCTCCACCGACCCACAACGTCCCGAGTTGAGGTCAGCAGCTCGCCATCGCCACTGTACATAGTATTGACGGAGCACTGCTTCCCCCTCCTGAGCCGCCGGATGGTGGACCAGAATCGCCTTGAAGCCATCCGCAAGTCTTTCTCCATGGCCTCGCCGAACTCCTCCCATGCCCAAGTTTTTGCCTTGGCGACAGCCGAAGCCGCATGCTGCTTAGCCTGTCGGTACCCATCAGCTGCCTCCAGAGTCCCACAAGATAAGAAGGCACGATAGGACTCCTTCTTTAGCTTGACGGCATCCCTCACTGCTGGTGTCCACCAACGAGTCCTGGGATTACCACCACGACAGGCACCAACGACCTTACAGCCACAGCTCCGGCTGGCCACCTCAACAATAGAGGCACGGAACACAGCCCATTCGGACTCAATGCCCCCCGCCTCACTCGGGACATGTTTGAAGCTCTGCTAAAGATGGGAGTTGAAACTCACTCTGACGGGGGACTCAGCCAGACATTCCCAGCAGACCCTCATAACACGTTTGGGCCTACCAGATCTAACCGGGTTCCTCCCCCACCACCTGAGCCAACTCACCACCAGGTGGTGATCAGTTGACAGCTCCACCCTCCTCTTCCATGGAGCTTCCAAGGCATGTGGCCGCAGGTCCGACAATACAATAAAAATACTATAAAACAATGCTATAAAATCGATCATTGAACTGCGGCCGAGGGATGCCTGATGTCAGGTGTACACATGGACACTCTTATGTTGGAACCTGGTGTTTGTTATGGACAATCCATGATGAGCACAGAAGTCCAATGACTAAACACCATTTGGATTCAGAGGGGGGGGGGATGCCTCCCAATCACTGCCCTCCAGGTCTCACTGTCATTGCCCACGTGAGCATTGAAGTCCCCCAGCAGAACAATGGAGTCCGCAGAAGGAGCACCCTCCAGCACTCCCTCCAAGGACTCCAGAAAGGGTGGGTACTCCGAACTGCTGTTCGGTGCATAAGCACAGACAACAGTCAGGACCCGTCCCCCCACCTGAGGGCGGAAGGAACCTATCCTTTCATCTACTGAGGTAAACCCCAACGTGCAGGCACCAAGCCGGGGACTGATGAGAATGCCCACACCTACTCTGTGCCTATCACAATGAGCAACTCCAGAGTGGAAGAAGGTCCAGTCCCTCTCGAGGGTACTGGTTCCAGAGCCCAAGCCATGCGTTGAGGTGAGTCCAACTATATCTAGTCGGAACTGCTCAACCTCGCGCACAAGCTCATGCTCCTTCCCCACCAGAGAGGGGACATTCCACGTCCCTAGAGCCAGCTTCTGCAGCTGGGGATCAGTCCACCAGGGTCCCAGCCCCTTCTAGGGGTCGGGTGCTCACATTGCACCCAACCGGACCCCATGGCCCGGCCACCAGACGCTCGCTCTCGTACCCCACCCCCAGGCCTGACTCCAGAGGGGGGTCCCAGTAACCCGTGTCCAGGCAAGGGAACAATCATGCCCAGGTTGGTCATCATCATAGAGGTCGATGAACCGTGCTTGGTCTGGTCCCTCCCCTAGATACCTGTTTGCCATGGATGACCCTACCAGGGGCATAAAGCCCTAGACAACATAGCTTCTAGGATCTTCGGGACACACAAACCCCTCCACCACAATAAGGTGATGGCTCAGGAAGGGGGGCAGGTGTTCTTCAGGTATTAAATTCTTCCCTGCAGCAGCACGCCTGATTCAAATGAATGGGTCCGACTTGTGCAGAACTGACAAACTGTTGGAGATCCATTTTATTTTAATCATGTGTGCTGCAGCAGGGAAACATTCAATACCTGCAGGATACTGTCCCTCAAGACCTGTAGTTGGTGATCTTTGTGAAAGACATTCTTAATTATACTTTTCTAAATCAGAAGTATTCTTTCACATTTTTACATAAAATAGGACTAAAAGTCTAAAATGTTGTCAATATTCTTTGGTACATATGAATAAATATCAGTTATTTTACTTAATTTTCTTCAAATTAAAGTAAAATAACAAGATTTCTAAAGAAAAAAATATGTGTTAAACCTTAGGTATGTTAACTGAAGCGTTTTTCCGTGCTAATTTGAGCATTAGCCCCCAAGTGGTGCTGCAGCACCTTAGTGTGCTGGACTTCTCTCTGGCAGAACAGAGCGAGAAGGGCGTTTTGATGCCATTCACACTCTGAGGGTGCCTATATATAGGGCTGTTAATATCCAAACAGAAGACTATTTATATGTAATGAAAATGACAGTTTGCCAGGTCGCTAATTTAATCAAGACTTAGTTCTTAATTTAACAGCTATAAAAAGATTGAATAAAAAATATAACTGGGTCAAGTTTCTGGAAAGTTTCTATTTCAAGATGTGCTTAAAACATCATCCACTTCAGTTTCCATGGGACGGATGTTCCAGTAACAAAGTGAACTACAATATGATTTAACGTCTTCCTCCTTCTGGTCATCCTGACATATGGCTGGCATGTGATTCCCATGGACTTAATTTCCTCAAAAGATCTTCTACAATCAAAACAAGAATATTCCAAGTTTTCCAAGTTGGAATACGTTAGCAGCATGAACACTAAAATGACAAAAAGTATATTAAAACAAATATTGAAAACACTCTACTTGTTCAGAAACAAGACTGAAATTACTTTAGGCAAACTAAGTTGATACATCATCAGATTTGGGATTCCTTAAGATGTATCTAGTCAGTACTAACAAATAAGGAGTAAAGACTTGCTATTTTAGGAAAAGTCAACACAAGAACATGTGTAGATAAGTAAGAATTCAGTGAAATATAGTGTAAGATATAGTATGCAGTGAGATAGTATAACTGCTACAAACATCTACATAGGAGACATGAAATAAAAATATTCTAAAGTTTGAATAAAAGAGAGAGAGACAGAGAAAGGGCCATCAAAAAGTAAAATTAGCAAAAGCTGAACATCCATTTATTTATTTTCTTGTGTGAAAAAGATGAGAAAACCAAGTAAAAAAAAGTGGGGGTCTCTGCTTTTTAGTCTGAAAATAGAGTCAAAGTTCTAAGCTGAATATTCCTAGAAACATGTAGATCAGGGGCATTAAACTCCAGTCCTCGAGGGCCGGCATCCGGAAGGTTTTTCTAGTTGTTTCTTGGATCCAGCTGATTCATATCAGATGGATCCAGCAGCTTCTTGTCAACATATTTATGAATTTCGGTCAGAGAGCATGGAGACAACAAAAACCTGCAGGTTACCGGCCCTCGAGGTCTGGAGTTTGACACCTGTGATGTAGATCATTATGGAGACCACCTTCTTTGCCATTTTTTAAGGATTTGTTGCCACTAGTGGCTTTAACTTGAAAGTAGACAAGAAAAATGGCCAAGACAGAGGGGGATGCCATACAACAAGGGGCTGCAGACGGAGGCTTGAATCTGGGCCAACTGTGTTGATGAGGTTCAACCTGTACACAGAGCGGTCACTCAACAAGCTGAACTACCTGGCATCCCTTTCCTCCCCATTTTGGTGCCAAATGACAAGATAAATTGAAACCTCATCCAAAACAGAGCAGTTTTCTGAAATGCCTACAAACTTTTCTAGATCTTTACAGTGATTCTGCAAATCTGTGTGGCTTTTGCATGTTCTCCCGGTACCAATCATCAAAATAAACGTTGTTCTTTTGGCCACGCTCTGTCATATTCCCACAATCTTTACATCACATTTCATAAAATCCAGTAAAGTTCTTTCTTCTGATGTCACCAGCACATAACATTTAACATATTTAAAATGTTCAAATAATTCCCGGGTGAAGAATCTAATTGTTCTGGCATGATAAACCTTATCACAATTTCTGTTTCCTTTTTTTCCTGAATCAATTTGTGGAGTATGACTTGCTTGGATTTGGCATTCTGAATGACACTGCACACACTTGTTCAGTGTTACCAAGCTGACTTATGGCTAAAATATTGTCATGCAGACAGTAGTACAGAATGCATCTCACAATAAGCAAATAAGTAAATCTAGATAAGCAAATAATAAATTTAGATTTGTTTGCACAAGGTGTTCAAACCATTTAAATTGTATCTGACACCTGTGTTTAAACACATCCCTTAAAGTCGCATGATGCACCAGAGACATTGAAAATGTGACAATTGAGTATCAAATTAGAGTACAGCTGGAAGTACCGGCGCAAAGCATCCGTTTGAAACACAAGCTGACGTTGCCCATATGATGCATATATTTCCTTAACCTTTAGCTTTTACAAATTCTCCTTTTACTCTCAACATCTTTCTGCAAACTCGAAACGCAGCCGAGAGTCCTCTGAGGTTATATCTTATGACTGAGTTCTCTTCCACTCGTTCTTTGCGACTAAATATAGGCTCCTTAGCCATCTGTGAGAATGATTTTGTTCCCTTAATATCACCATCAGCACTTTCAGCTGGCCAACAGAGACTTCTCCACCCGTCTTAATGCCCCCCTCCCCATTCCGTGTTCATTCCCCCAACCTCAGCCTTCTCCTCCTGTCTTGACATCAACTCTCCTGCCACCCACACCCCCAACCCTGTGGAAGATCTGTTGAGTGTTGGGTGGCTTTTGCACCTCCCAGGACCTGAGTCCAGCTATACGTGGGGTCAGAGGCACTGAGGGATTTGTAAACTTGTGATCGAGATTGAGATCTTCTGCACCGTTTGGTATTTATAGGTCTACCTCTCCTCCCAAGATTACCACAGAAACCCGGTGAGTGGATCTAAACCTGTCTGTGTGCTTTCTTGCCAAATAATTGAACACGAGTTTGGATTTCATCCCTGGATTTAGAATAAATGAGGAAAGACATTAAAGGTGGGCTGTATTTCCCCAGTCATAAATTCAGTGTGCTGTGCAGTAGATGATATAGTAACAGAAGCAAATCACAACAATGATGAGTTAAATTTAGTGCTTGTTTTGAAAATGATAATTATACCAATGATTAGAAGTAAAATGGCAGTAGAATAAAAACACCTGTTGACTTTTGTTATACTTTTCAATATGACCAAAAAAAAAAAAAGGTTGAATGTGCAAGCTGTCCCTCGCTGTGGACATTAAGAGCTTTTATATGGTGTCACCAGATCCTGACAGGGGGTGGTAAATCTAAGTGCAGAGCTCCTTAAGCTCCTTGCAATTATCTCTGAGAATTAAAGCAGTGCCAGGAATCCTCCTTGTAAACATCAGACTCCTTTCTGAGAGGGGATCAAACATACATTTACAATAGTTTTTCTGGAGGTGTGGATTGTGTTCTTAAGAGTTTTGTCGAGCCCATTTGATCGTCGAATGACGCCATTACATGTCGCTAAAATGTCTTGGCTGGAAATGGATTTTAAAAATAGCTGCAGTGGGTTAAGTTACAGCCACTAGATGTGATGTGATGTTTTGCTACTTGACTGGGCCTTAAAGAAACTGTTGAAGCTGAATATGCTGACACTCGTGTCAGAGGAATAAAAAAATTATGCAACGCAGGAGATAATAAAAGAATGTGGGTTTGGACCATCGTGAGACAGATTAGTTTTACCCTACTGATGATGTGTTGCTGCAATTACTATTGCAACAACACATCATTCAGCAGGCAAGGCAGGGTTTTATAAAATAGCTTGTATAATGGCAACGTGTGTAAAGACTGGAAAATATCTTGGCATACGAGATAAGGAAAGTATTACACCCACTTTTCTCACTTATATGCAGCATGTTGAGGAATGTGATCATATGATATTAATAATTCTAATGCCCTGTAATTACCCTGAAGCCCTTTGACTTACATTGTTAGAATTTATTGATGACTAATTTTTGCCAAAACTACAGCGTGCTTCTGTTTATATTGACGCAATCTGTGTACAGATCCCATGTCCCTAAACAAAACTGAAACACATTGAGCTATACGTTTCCTTTGGGACAGACATCTGTTCCACGGGGGAATGTGTGGAATCTGGGGGCACTGACACCCCTTGAAGTTGAAAATTGAGGAGGGCCCATGCTGTCAGCCTGTCTGTTACATTCAGATCTCATAGATTCACTTTCAGGCATTAAGAGTGGCTGTAGGTGTTGATAGTGTGGAGTAATCTTGAAACACGGATAGGAATCAATTATAAATGGAAATGAAAACACTTCTTGACTGATTTTGACATATTTGACCTGTTTGTTGATTCAGTTTCTCTTTTTCCGATTAGTTTTGTTTCATCTTACTGTAAGCATTCTGAAACTGTACACTTTATGTTGAGTTTTGCCCTGAATAAAATCTATTCTGACATAAGCTTGTTTTTCCTCACTTAAAAACAAGACTTCAATTTCTGAGTAAAAAAAGCGTTCATTATACTCTATATTTAAATAACCAGAAATTACGTTTTATGTTGTTTTTTTTCCCCCATAACCCTCCAGTCATGCCTCTGGGAACACCTGCACCCCTAAGCAAGCGGAAAAAGCCTGCAAAGATCATAACTGACCTGTCACATATCAGTCAAAATGGTAAGGCTGAGACGAAACAATGTGAATGTGAAGTTGCCGCTGCAACTCATCACAAATGCAGCATGCACCAGTCGGTACTTTAGATACGGTACAATCTCATCCAATAATAGGCACAAAATGAAAGATACCATGTAACATACTACAACTGCATGTCTTGGAAATTTTTGTTTGTTTTTTTATGATTTTGTATTTCTTATAAACCACCTCTTAATTTTTATGATTAATTTAATCATTTTCATGAGTAAATATGCCAAATAATGTAGTTTTATTATCTGTTTGGAAGAGGATGTATGCACACAAAAGAGAGGAGAAATGTTGAAGGTAAAGTTGAATAAGCAATTTAAAGGCAGTTTACTGATAGCACAATGGCTAACACTAGCATCTCTTGCTGCATCTTTTACCTTGAATTGTAACGTTCATCAACCTAAACCATCCATAGATTTATTGATTGTCATAGATACTGTTTAAATATATATCATCTTACTTAGAGTATGACTCGGAACCTGAGGCATCAGAGTTTGATCTGGGAACAAAGATCAGGACACCTAAAGACATCATGCTGGAAGAGCTTTCCCTCATGAAGAATCGGGGCTCCAAGATGTTTAGGATGAGGCAGCAGAGAGTTGAGAAGTTCATCTACGAGAATAATCCTGACATCTTCAGCAGCGAGTCAATGGTGAGAGATTAGTTTGGGGGGGTGAACAAAGTCCAGCAACAATAATCTCAAAATGAGCTGAATCTGTGTTAATAACACATACAGTTTTAAATATCCAGAAATGTAATGGAGAAATATGAGCTCATGATATTTATCATTCTGATGCCGTCTTCTGGAAATGCTTGTTTTGTCAAACAACTTTATCTAAATAATGTTAGGAATTTTTGAAAAACATCTTGTACCAGGAATAAAATCAGTCAAGTAGATATGAAGTCACCTGGTCAATATTTAGATAGCTATAACCTGGTGTCAGGAAATGACTGTCAGCGCAGCCTAATAAATTTTCATAGCATGAGAGTTTCATGTCTACAAGCAAAAAAAAAAAAAGAGAAAAAAGATAAAAAGACACCAAAAGAACTCAAAGCGATTCGTAAAATTTCTCATGTGCAACATCTTCTTAATCAAAATGACGATGTGATGATCACATTTGTTTCAGGACAACCTCCAGAAGTTTGTTCCCTCTCTGGGAGGTCAGATAGGAGGTCAGATGATAAATGTTGGCGGGCACCATGTTAGCAAAGAATACGGACACCCGTACTTAGGAATGATGCCTGGAGTCGGAGGAGCACCTGTGCCTCCTCCAAAACCCGGAAGCCGAGGTGTGGGAGAAGGAGGAGCAGGCAGCGCAGGAGGAGTTGGAGGTGCAGGAGGAATTGGAGGTGCAGGAGGTGGAAAAGATGAAAAGGGAGAGGGGGGAAGTGAGTTGTCTCATCTAAAAGGTTGGTATCTTTTTTTTTAATATACCATTTTCAGGAGGCGTCATTGTTGCTCAAGGCAAAATAAAAGCATGAGCAGAGAAGAAACTGCGCTGCATGAATGTAGCTACATTTACACACTGGCAACTCTAGACTAAAACTAGCTGTTTGGACAAAAGAAAAAAAGAAAAGAAAGAAATATACTTCATGGAGAAACAATGTGCTTTGTTTTACATCGGTCTGTGTATGAATAAATGAGAGATTATGCTGAATGTTACGGTGGGAACATCAGAACCCAGCCAGGCTGATAGCTCTAATCAATCGTCTTCTCATTTACATATCTAAAAAGTGGTTTATCTCTGTATGAAGACCTTCCAACAAATGCAGCTTTGACTCCCAAAATGTAAAGCTGTAAAGCAACATATTAAAAAAAAAAAAAAAAAAAAAAAAAAAAAAATGAATAGGATGATCAGCAAATTATTGATAACAAACCTGAATATCCAGGAAATGTTAAGAGTTTTTAAAGTGTTTTATCTTTTTTAATTTTGAAATGAATGCCTACAAAAGATATGAAATATTTACTATTTGGCACTGGAAAAAATTTATAGAAAAAAAGAGAATGCATCTAAAAAACGTTGGTATGTTGACAACGTTGCCTGTTTTCGATTAGATATATGTTTGAAATAATGAGTCTTAAGACTCTCTTGTCATTTAGATTTTACATGATACCCAGATGTTCTTTGGAAAAATGGATATAAATTATTATTTCATTTGTTCCCTCTGTGGATGTTCTCATGACAGGAGGTCGAAAAGATAACACCAAGATGCAGCTTTATGTGAAGACGTATGTGTCACCATGGGAAAAGGCCATGAAGGGGGATGAGAATCTACTATCCACTCTAAAATTTTCAATGCCTGGTCCCATTACCCAAAAAGATGAACGCAAGTACAAGTGCTTTAACAGGTAGGTCCCTCCGTGTCTGATTTTGTACGTGATTTGTGACAAACTGGAGTTTTAATCTGCCTGTCTTCTCACCTTGCTTTGCCAGGACTGCTATGCCCTTTGGAGGGATTGAAAAGGCCAATCAGCTCATGAGATTCCAGCTGCCAGACCCTGAAGCAACCAAAGAGGAGCCTGAACCTGCAGTGGTGTACCAACATGACATTGGCTGCCGGCCCTCTTTCAACCGTACTCCTATTGGCTGGGTGGGCAGTACTGAACCCAGCAGCATTCACATGGAGACGGATGCCGTGCCATTTGATGGAGAGACCGACGAGCTGTGAAAACAAATACAGTGATTACACTAATTGTGCAAATATTCACATCATGCAAGCATGACTGAATGGATAAATCTTAGCAGGCACATACAAATTAGGTGAATCTAAAATTCTCTGTTGTACTAGTGAGTTTGAATGTCTCGGTGTGGATAACTGAAAGTGTACATGACTTGTAGACATCCTCCAATCTTACTCTGCATTAAAAATGAAGCTGTTGGTGTAATGGTGAAATTAAACATCAAATGTTGTTTGTTACGCATTAATGACAGCTTTAAAACGTCAGGGAAGTTGTTCTCATGAGAAGCTGCAGGATTCATCAGCGAAGAAAGAATAAATAATGTGGGGAAGAGAAGATTTACGCTGTTGATGTTGTGCATGCTGTCTAAACGTGCTTGTGATGTCATATTTATTTCCTATTGCCTTTTTCTTGTTATCATTTTCTGATCAGTTGTAGAGCCATAATCCCCCCTCCTTCCTTTCCAAACCTGTCTAATTCAGTATGCATGCTGTTGTTAATCCCACACAACAATAAACTATGACACTCCTCTTGTGATTAAAATATGAAGGGATAAAACAAATGTCTAAATCCTTTATCCTTTTAAGAACAAAATTTATTTTTGCCTGACGAAAAAATGTGCAGCTCCTTTGAGACAATGGTTAGCAATAAAAAATATTTCAGTGAATTATTTCACAATTCGCTGCTCTATAGAGCAAAACAAGCAGAAAATACATTTAAGTCTTAAAACTCTTCCAGATGAGTGCTGCCAGCTGTTTTTAGATGTTTAATGATAATTTAAAGATCATTCTGACTAGTTTATAATATATTTGACAGCTTTGGATTTATTTACTTCTCTTTATCTGATCAGATAAAATGTGTTTTTTAATAGTAAGAAGTGACAGGAGGCAGACCCACCATACATACAGTTGTGCTCATAAGTATTCATATCCTTTCATTAAAGATAAGGCTGAATTTACAAAAGTCACTCAAATAACTGGAGACTTTAAAAAGGAACAATAACTAAAAATTTGTAAAAAGATAATTTAGTCATATAAGACACTGATTTTTTTCATTTAATTGAGTTAAAGAAAGAAAACAAACAAACAAACAAATTGGTCCTGGACAAATTACAGCATTTTTCTGTTGAATAATCTGATTGAGAGGAACAGAAATCACCTGACTGTAGCTGAAACAACAAAGGATTGTTCAACAAAATATTAGTTTATGAGTGATGTAATATGTAAGAAATTATCTTATATTTAAAAAAAAAAAAAAATTTCTATTGAACCAGAATTAGAAAATAATGAAATGATTTTCATAAAATTTTTATTTATCATTACTTTAGTAAATTTCAGCTTATTTTACAGGCAGCTGTTTTTTTCCTTCTTTAATGAAAGGGTATGTATAAATATGAGCACAACTGTATGCAGTTTGATACATTGCAAAATATCTAAAATAATATGAAACTACAAAACAAACAAACCAAAAACAAAGTAATAATCTAATCAAGATCCTCTGATTAATTAAACCTTTCAAATAAATACAACATAATTAAAATCTGTCAAAAGAAATTGACCAATTATTTAATCACAGAACTTTTCAGCAGAAGTTTACATCCACTTCCGTACAGTTGGGGGCGTCAGTGTTGTACTAAGTTGTAACTCAACGTGAAAGAAGGAGAAGATGAAGAAGACAGTACCTTTGAATGATACCGGGAGCACTTTTATCCGCAGTAATGTCTACAATTAACAACAGAGCAATGGACACCAGCCCATCATTTGGTAACGTTATAACACACGCACGTTAGTAGCTATCTTTACTAGCAGCTAAAGTGCCATTTAGTAAAGCTCACGGAATTTTTATGGCAATGTTGGAATAAAACAATTGCAAGAAAGCCTGCACATACGCCTGCTATGTGTCTGTGGTTCCGCTATAGACTCTAATACAGAAGAAACGACTTGGGAATGTCGTTCGTTGACGCTAACATTAGCTTTATAGACCATTCTGATCACGTGACTTGTACGTCGGCGACGTTCGTACGTAGGTGGTTAAAAGGTAAACAAAGCAGGCGTACTGCTACAGGTGTGATAAAAAAAAAAAGCTCCCCCAAGCTCCCCCTCCTTCACCGGGGTCGCAGCCTTTCACTAGACTGTGGAGAACATGAGTCTGTTTTTGTGGAGTATGGAACAAACTTTATGGACTCAATAAAAGTTTTTTTTTTTTTTTTTGCCCCAGTCTGTAAAGCGCCTTGAGATTGTATTGCCGTGATTTGACGCTTTATAAATAAAGTTGAATTGAACAGCAGCCACTACGAGCCTGCTTATAACTATCATTTTTGCAGGCTGTTGGGTGAGTGTGATGATTTCGATAAGACAGTCAAACACTTGATTAGCAAGACATCACAATTGTATATTCCAATTACAACTAAAATGGTACATTATGCTGTTATTAACCCCCTTGTACTGTATTTGATTTATTATTGTTCATTCAGGCAGATCTTCTTCATCTCTACATTTTCTTTTTAAATAGTCAGCAACAGCTTCATTTGGTTGTATTTAACATGATAAAGTTTAAAATGTTTAACTGTTTAAAGAAATACATATAAATAAATTAGTTTAGACAGACAGACAGACACTATGCTTTGATAATTGATTTGGCCAAAATTATTTTGTATGGCACTCATTATGGAAATGGAGAACTTAACTGCGCTGCAGACAGTCTCAGTAAACAACACCCTGAGGGCAATCTTCAGTAAATATAAGAGTGATAATGTTAATCTTGTAGCTATACATAATTTGGGTTCAGAAATATAAGGGGTGCATATTCTGGCAAAGGGGTGTCCCAGAATATGTACCCCCTCAGTAAATATGTTCCTGTTGTTCTTGGTATTTTTAACTTTTGAGAGTACATTCAGAACATACCATCCAAGTACTGTTTAACATTTTCCTTTTCTTTTCAAACTCAACATCAAGGGAATGGTAGAAGGTGTTTGTATTGAGGTTAGTAATCATAAATACATCTACAGGCAAAAGGCTGTCACTATGCTCTTTTAGAGGGTTTGATTTTCATGGCAGAGGTGCATTTTTGTCACAGCACTTCTACTGTTAGATGTCAGTGTTACAACCAAAATACTAAAACTTTATAATAGTATCTTAGCTGACTTTGTTGAACCGCTGCACAATAATAAAGTGTATTTTATCTTTGTTTTTGCAGTTCTTTGCTTTTCCTAAAGTCATGGCTCATAATTCGTTAAGAGTACTTATTCTTGGATGGTGGGTATGCAAAGCACACAAATCCTTTAACAATGTCAACTGTTGCAAACTGATACCAACTAAATATAAACCTATCTATAACATCCTTTCCAAAACGGACGGTTCCTGAAGAAACTTCAAGTGGTTGCCAGATCATTGTAAAAGAAAGCATCAGTTTAGACACTTTATTCAATTATGTGTACTTGTAATAAAGGTAAAAATTAATGCCTACTTGAGATTATGCGTATGTGTATCTGATTTTTGCTTTTTTTAAAGATGGATTATAACACAGCAACTGTGCCTGATGACGTCTAAGTCAAAGCCCCAGCGGTCACCTCTGTCAAGGACAGAGATCCTTGTTTATTGGGTGTTGTCCTTTGCCTCTCACCTGTACTCCTTCTACCAACTGCACAAGTTCTCCAAAGGTGATGTAAACGGATATCAGTGTACTACTCAGAAGAAATGAGCAGAAAATGTAAAAACAAAATAAATGTATGTTGTTCTGGTTGTTATCTTATGTAGAACATGAAGCAGGACTAGAGAGAGAATTTGAGTTGGAAAAAGGCCTTCTTAAGGGTTTTAAACGGGTAAGTTATGTGCTGGAGTTTCTGATTCAAACCTTAAAATGAGCCATTGTAGTTTCACTTAAATTCTTTTTTTTTTAACTTAAAGTTTTCAGTTTTTTAAAGGAATTAATGATTTTATTCATCTAAGAAAAGCAGAATTCTTAACTTAATCCTTAGTTTACTGTTAAAGTCTGTTTAAGTTTTCTTTTTTTTCTTTTTTTTGTTTAAAGGTTAATGACAAAGTTAATTTTCTTTTTAGGACCCATCAGACTTTGAGTGGAGTTTCTGGACTGAATGGGCTAAAAAGTCTTTACTGTGGACTCTGATTGGTCATGGTGTGATATCTAGATTGGTGGGCATCTTTTACCCTCAGGTACATTTTGATAAAACACGTTATGATGCAATATATATATATATATATATATATATATATATATATATATATATATATATTATGTATATTTGATATTATGTGTAAATCAGGGGTGTCCAAAATGGTTCTTTAAGTCCCGCTGACCTGCAGGTTTTTTATGTATTCCTGTTTCAACACACATGGCTTCCATTAAATTCATCCAACAGCCAATCAAGTTCTGCATAATGACTGGTTTATATTCATCAGATGTGTTTGAGCAGCGATGCTTGGAAAAAACCTGCAAGATTGTGACCTTCGAGGACCAGAGCTCAGCACCCCTGATTTAAATAATTTGTGTTGCTTGTCCAGCAGTTTAGAGCACCGGTGCTGACAGTCTACGGCCTCCTGGCAGCCGGCAGTGTGTTGGGGATTAAAGGAGTGAGTGTGCTGCTGGTGCATCTAGGTGTGTCCTTCTCCGTGGCCCAGCTGCGAAAGCCCGCTCTGTCGTGGACCTGCAACCTGCTGCTGCTCTCCACACTTTATATTCAGCCACTTCAAGAAATCCAGGTTCTGTCATCTGGATTATACTTGATCGTTACAAGTGTATGCTACAGCTATATGTTACAAGTTTTTATCTTGCAGTTATACATCAAAATAGATGATGCATTTAAACCAATAAGATATATTAGTGAGCTAGAACACTTCAGGTTGATTTAAGAGGGACCAGGGTCTGTTTTGTGGAAGTGACAAAGTCTATTACTCTTACACATAAATCCAAAATTTAAAAAGGAAACATGACTTCAGTGTGTATATGTGTTTAAGTGTATGTTTATGTGTAAATATAGGCAGGTGTGTATGTGTGCTTATGTATATGCATATGTATGTAGGTTGTTCTCTCATTCTTTCTTTTTCTCTTTTTCTGTCTACGATGTGTTTTTCTGTTTTCTCTTCTTCTCCGGTCTCTTCTATCCTCTCCGGTCCAGTCCAGTAATACAAGCTTTGTAATACAAACAACTATGCCAAATAAGTAGAAAAATAAAATAATCCAAATTTTCAAAGTAAATTTGCCCAGCAGAACACAACATCCAGATAATCATTCTGCTTGCTTAAATGCTGGACAAGACAAAAAAACAAAAAAAAAAGGACATTTTGGGGTTCTTTCCCCAGAAGTAGCTCAGTAAGAGTTTATATATTAATTTCAATTTCTTCCTTCAGTTTTCTGGGTTTTACTAAGTGTTATACTTGCAGAGGTCACAAGAGGGCGTAAGATACTAAGGCGATGTAGAGCCATTTGGCTACATTGCCTGCCTTATGCCAAACCATACAGTTTAATACATTCTGAACCCAGTTATTGAAAGAACTTGGCTCAAACTGTATATTTCTTGTATTTGCTCAGTATTAAAGGGGAGAAAAACTCTTTGTCTTTCCTCATAGATGACAAACCAGCGACTAATGTGAAGATTCAGAGCTCAGAATCCAGCTCTGAAGGACACTTAAGAACTTATTTGCAGTCATTGATTCATTTTTATTTATATTTCCTTATATTTAATATTATCCTCTCACAGGCTTTATACAGTATCTTTATCAGCACCTTCAGCTGCACATTGACTGCTATTAAACATGGTTTCAGTGGAGCAATTGCTGCAGTCACAATGGCGACATGTTTTGTTGTAAAAATGCCTTTTCCCCTCCTTTATTCACGCCCACATGCACGTGCAAGTCCTGCGTTGAGGCGTGACTTCAAAAGCAGTGAAATTTCCAGCCTGACCTCAAAGCTGCCTCATGTTTATTCATTTCAACCAGTCGTGTAAACATGTTATAATTAGCTAATCTGCAAGGGTCTCAATTTGAAAAGCAAGTTTAAATATAGTGTTAGACCATCCCTGTCAGTGCAGAGATTCTCCAGAAATGTGCTGGAAATGATGTGCTTTTCTGTTGTTTTCCACAGAGAGGTTGGTACAGCTCAGAGGAGGAGTACTACCTGCTGCTCTTCAGCGTTGCTGTTTGCGGCCTCCGCTTCATCAGTTTCAGCCTGGAGCACTGCTGGAGCCCTTTAGACATTGGTGGACTCACGCAGTTCTTTTGGGTGCTTTCATACACCTTCTATCATCCTTTTTTTTACAATGGGCCTATTATCACCTACCAAGCCTACATGGAAGGGGTAAGAGTCCAGAATTGGCTCCTTTCTATGCTGCCTTGAGGAGGCTGAGTCTTTAAAACGGCAACTGATAAATCACAGTATACATGAACCCAAATGGATCAGTTTTTCTGATTTGTAGAACAAAAAGGGCCATTTGTTTGGGCATATCTTCTGATGTTAAAGACTTCTTTCTTTCTACAGGAAAGCAGTTGTACTTTTTGTTCCTTCTCTTTGCAGATGCGAAGGTCGGCCGTGGAGAAAAACAGGGAGAAATCCTCTCTTACTTACCTGCTGCTTAGATCAGGACGGATCTTACTGTGGTGGTGCATGGCGGAATACATGATCCATGTCATGTACATGCACTCCATCCAATCTAATGAGGCCTTGCTAGAAATACTCCCTCCCTGGGCCTTGGGTAAGTCTATATACTACACGTGTTTCTCAAATGGGGGTACACGTACCCCTCGGGGTAGATCTGACTTTAGTTTGTATTGAGGTGAGTCAGTTCATGTGGTCAGGGTTACTACAGTGGAAATATACATGTGTGTGGATTTAAAATAACTAATAGCTCCTATGGAATTACTTTAAATGTAATCTGAAACACTGTATTTCAGCTCCTGACACCTGTAACTTAAACATTTTATGATTTTTTTAGCAATGGTCTAAAAGTTTCAATTAATCTATGAATGAGTTTATAAATGAGTTTATATGTAAATGTGTAATTATGTAAAATAAATTTAAAAAAATAGTAAAAGAAATAAATTGATATTGATCATATTTAAAACAAAATAGAACAGATATGGTAAAATATAAAATATATTTATTATTTATAAAGTTAATAAAAATCTGTTTAGAGTAAAGGAAATTAATCCATTTTAAAAAATGATTAAAATTATAAAATTATAGTAGTTTATGTTTTTAACATAAATTTATAAAACTATATATGATAAAAAATTAATCCATTAAATAAGAATAAAACATAAATAACTTAAATACAAAAATTCTGTAAAGTGTGACTGAGCTGAAATATGGTTGAAACTAAACTTGTTTTTCTCCAAAAATTTCAGGATGTTCATAATGTTTTGTAAGAGAATAGTTACATTTAAACATCTTCATTATGCACTTTGCACTGAAACCAGGGGAAATGAGGAGTTTGCATTATTTATAGTTTATCATGCTGTTATTTCACTGGTCAGGCCCTTTTCATATCACAGTGCACTAAATGTTGTCCCTGAACTAAAATATAAAGTGGAGGTACTAGACTGAGAAATTATTCCACAGAATGTTTAATGTTGAATAAGACCCACGGCAATAGAGCAACATTTGGAAGAATGAAGGGATAACTCGATAGTTTTTCAGTCAAGTTACCCCTGCTGGAGTTATTCCACTCAGTTCATTATCATGTTTTTTATGTATGCTGTGTTCTCAGTTTTTTCTACTTTTCTGTGTCACATGAGTGCATTTATAATTTTAACTGGTGGCCACAAAGATACTTTTACAGTCAAAAGATTGTAAACCTTTGAATGCACCACAAGGGTTGAACTGGGTTAGTCGCTCAGATCTCCTGTTACCCGGTCATGCTCTTCCTCCTCTTGCTGCCGTGAATAGAGAGAAAATGCATTTGGATAAGAAACATAATTTTTCATTTATTGTATTTTAAATGGAAGCAGGACGTCCTGCTGACTAAGTTCAGCTCAGTTAAACTTTATTTTCAAAGCTCCTTTCAAACAAAAATGTAACCCACAGTGGGTTTTTCTTTTTTGCTTTTTCTTTTCTTTTTTTTTTTTTTTTTTTAGCATTCAAGTAAGTTTAAAAGAAATGTCTTTCTCTCTTGTCACAGGTGGCCTGGCGTTGGCGCTTGTCCAGTTCTTCTATGTGAAGTATCTGGTTCTGTTTGGACTTCCGTGCATGCTCGCTACTTTGGATGAACTGGTCCCTCCGAAGCTTCCTCGCTGTGTCAGCATCATGCATAGTTTCACAGGGATGTGGAGGCAAGTGCTCTAACTAAGGATGTCCGATATTGGCATTTTTACCGATATCAGATATAATGATTTTGTCCAACTCGTTAATTAATAATACTGATTTCAACCAATACAGATAATTTCTGATATTGCATTTTAATGTCAGTATCGGCCGATGATATCGGTAGGCAGGTAATATCGGCCCTCTGCAGCTCTAACCTACTGCGGTGATGATCTGTTTGAACAGCACTGTAATGTTTTACTAACTTTGGTACTTAAATGCTTGTGAGGAAAATGTAGCTTTAAATGTGAAACGCTTTGTGCTCACTGCGCCGTAGCAATCAAAATCATACTGGCTGCAGAAAATCAGCTCATTTTGTGGCATTAATGGCAGTAGGTCATCTCAGAATCAGGTGCGTTGTGTCCCCCATACTTTCACTAAGCTCAGGAAGGGCAGTCGCCTGCCAACATGAAAGTCGGTGGTTCGATTCCAGGCTTCCATGCTGAAGATGCGTTTGACGCGTTGCCTCCCGATGTGTCTATTAGGATGTTTGTGATAGAGCAAAAAACACTTAATGTTTCCCTGCAAGTATAAAGGGGATGTAATGGCACCCTTGAGACTGTAAGGTAAACATGACACAAAATCCAACCTGTTTAGATGTTAGATTTAATTTAATTTAATTTAATTTAATTTAATTTAATTTAATTTAATTTAATTTAATTTAATTTAATTTAATTTAATTTTCATTTTCATCTAATTTTTTGAATTCTAATTTTAATTGTAAGATTTAAGATGTGAAGAAAGTACACACATAGACACACAAGTACATAAAAAAATGCACACACAAGGAAAAAAAAACATGGGTAAAAATGTCCCAAAGAGTGCAAACGTTTTTATATAACAAGAGTCTTGATGAGCAGGAATCAGATGTTTATTACAGGTAGCACAAGTGAGGACAGTCCCGCGGTGTCTTACAAAGTCTGAGTGAGGCTCTGCTGGGAGTTTAAAGAGTGGATCACATGTTGACAAGCAGGAAAGTTACAGAGGAGAGCAATCATTCACCCACACCCAGCGTGTTGATAGTTATCTTCTCGTTTGGCTAGTTACCATCTGTTTTTGTTCGGTCCAGCTGTCCTGAGGTGCAGGTGGGGTCAGCCTACAGTTGTTTTGCAAACACATCTGCATTTAGTTCTCTCCCTAAGGGGACACACTACTTTTAAAGAGTTACACAAACCATTTAAAATGCACAATGCACTTGCACAGACATGATCACATGAAAATTTCTTTTACACTTCCTCGACAATCGGCTGTGGTCTCGTAAGTCTGCTTTCAGAAAGTCTATTTTTACATTCTTCAAGCTGAGCTTCCTGCAGTCGTAGTGTGCGTCAAGTTTCCATTATAATTATTCCTTCTGGAATCTGCTTCATCAGCAGGAAAAATCTCTTTTCTTTAGTTTTTTGTCATTCCTTTTTATCAACTATTAGTAATATCTTAAACAGGTATCTGTCTTTTCATTTCCAGTGACACAGATTTGGTACTGTTTAAGATGCAGGGATCTTATAACCACATGTTTTATGTAATTAATCATATATAATTTTCCAAAATTGTACAAACATTAGTGGATATGAGTACTGTTTTCTGTAGGAAATCTAAATTTGTGTATATCAGTACTTCTGTGATGTTTTTTCCGTCATATCCACCACTACAAAAATATAGAAACGGCGATGATACAACTACTACATGCATCAAGCTTCTTTAACACTTTTGCTGCAGAACAAAAAAAGCGTTTGAATGGATTATGCCTGGTTTATGCTGAAGGGGTCACAATAGCACAAATTAACAGACACACAGCGCTTGTCATACAATGATAAAATAAAGAAATGTAGAAAAAAACTCAACATTTTAGGTGTGTAACCTTCTCCATTCTATTCATATGACTAAGCATCTAAATCTGCATTTTCTCACATTATAATCATACAAAATCTTGCAAAAACAGATTGAAAACCTAACAAAAAAAGGCGTTATGACTGTACTGTTTTTAAAAAAAAGGGGTATTTAATGAACCAGCTTAGCATATGAACATTGTTTAAACAAATAAAACACACATTTAAACATAAACCTTTAAAAAAAACACAGGTAAACATGATGGCATCAGGCAAGAAGCAAAATAAACCTAGGTCACATCAGTAATGTTGCTTTCTTACGTCACACATACCCCATTCATTCTTCATCTGAGATATAATTAACAATGACAAATGTTCCATAATTTGGTGCACATAAAGTTGAGATGGAAGGCAGGTTGTTGCATGATAAAATACACAGTCTGTACAGTAGCTCAGCCAATGTGCTGACACCGGTGCGCTCCAGTCCAGCCTGCATGTGCTGAGCTGGTCAATGCTGAAAACATTGATGGAATGCATAAAGCCGTCCGCTGATGTAATTAACTAAACAGTCTGAGTTTATAGACTCTGCCAAATCCAATCTTTTTAACGACAAAGAGGAAGCACATAAACACGTGTGCATCACATAGAAGATGCAGCACAGGTCTCAGTTGATGCAAGAGCCAGTGCTCAGGTGTTTCTCTGCTATATTATTATGTAAATTCATGACTCAAATATCCATTTTTCCTCTCTCAGGCACTTTGATGAGGGGCTATATCGATGGCTCATCAGGTAAGAGCCTCTTCATGAGCGGTGGACTGACTAATTCACATGTTAATGCTTACTAAAAATGTGAAATGTAATCTAAATCAAATAATTACTTTCAAATCAGATCATTTGTTTTCACTGCTTTATGCTTTTAACACTTTTGCACTTCATTTATCACACTTTTAAAGAGCTTCTTTCCAGTGGAAAGCTGATGTTTGCAGCAGAATACCCTAAAATAAAAGAATATAAGAGGTACCATTCTCTTGCATCACAATAAACAGGGATGCTGCATTTGCACGCAGGCTTTCTCATGTTTATGAGGTTGCATGTTATTGGTGAATAATTCTTCTGTTGCGTTTCTGCTCCCGCACCATGGAGAAATGCCTCCTTATTTAATATGTGCATATATAACGGGAGGGTTATGTGTTTTCTCAATTGTACTTTGGACAACACACATTATTAGTCTGCTTCTTTCTAATGATGCAGACTCGACTGAGTGCAGCCTGTTGGGAGTTTCTGGTCTGTTTAGTAGAAGCCCATTGCTACAGTAAAGTAACGCTACGGCTGTACGGTTGTCAGAGAGCACACCATAATCCTTCTCTTGGTTATTATTTCCTAATTAGTGTTTGTGTTGACAGTGTTTTGCTCTTCTTCAGCAAGATAGTAGTCGCATATATGTGTATATATATATATATATATATATATATATATATATATATATATATATATACACAACTGCTTCTAAGATGTGCTACCAGATTGCATATCAGACCATTAAAGTTCCCCCTATTAATTTGCTCAAGATCCTCCCAATTTAAATTGCAAATACAAGTTTCCATTTTAGTCCGTGCCCATTGGAAATTGTTTTCTCCTGTTTAATGGCATCACATGCAATTATCCTTCTGCAGATGCAAAATGATACCCGTGACACGATGCCCCGGCGGATCCTTCTTGCTAAAGTGCTTTTAAAGACATTTAAATGCAATTCAGAAATTCAGCTAAAATTGTCTGAAGAGCGCTGGATGAGCGCGTAGGTGTTAAATGATGTTCTCTACATGACTCACTGACACCTCGTCTCCCTGGGCAGCTAAGTGGCTCATTCTTCCCCATTCCATTACGCTCCCCCTGCCTGTACGCCGCTGTGATTCAGGTTCTCTGTTTCACTCAGACTCGCTTAACAGCCAACAGAAGAGCTCTTACTGGCTGATTGATTGAGTTATTGCTGCTGTGGACGAGGAAGGAGGGTTTGATCCTATATCCCGACGAAAAATAAATATTTTTGCGGGTGCACGGGGTGGGTTGAGTGGAGGGTCAGTGTTTAACTTTGATTATTATTGTGTTTCACACAAAACACATCCATAAAACTGTGTCTCCATGGGAGCACAGGAAGCCAAAGTACTTACCCAGCTGTTTAATTCCTCGTGCGCTTGATGAAACAAGTCGATCTGTTTTCTTTTTTTGCACCCTCTGCTTGAAGTAACCCAGTGTAAGATGACGTAGTTATTGTTCAGTTCAATTCAACTTTATTTATATAGCATCAAATCACAGCAATGCCATCTCAAGATGCTTTACAGACAGAAAAAAAAGAACATAATGAAAGCCATGCAGGTGTATAAATTAAAGTTAGATCAGGGATGTACAAAGTAGGTCCTTGAGGGCCGCTGTCCTGCAGGATTTTTATTGTATCTCTGCTCCAACACACCTGGCTTACATTAAATGGATCCAACAGCCTATGAAGTTCTGCACAATGATGGATTCATTTGAGTCAGGTGTGTTGGAGCAGGGATGTATGCAGGATTGTGGCCCCTGAGGACCAGAGCTGAGCACCCCTGGTTGAGATTAACATATAGCCTTAACACAACATGTTAGAAAGTCTGTGTTTGTGTGATTATTTTTCCATTTTTAATAAACCATTTGGTGTTTTGTTAGAAGAACTTTGTAAGGCATGTGCCTCTGTGGAATGACTAACTCAGCTAAATGTATAAAAATGTGCCAAAATCCTCTGTAATATTCTCTTGCTGGTATTCTGACTTGTTTTAAGTTGTTTGGTGGATTGACTCATTACACTCTACTACGATAATAAGGAAAAAAACAGCAAAAATTAGTCATTTTTATTGTTATTCCATCTTCTCTCTGATGATCCAGTTTCAGTGGAAAGAAGTGTGAATCTGGCTGCCAGACTAGGGAAATGTTGGATCTTCACTAGCTTCAGAATCTCACAGCACCTGAGTCTCAAAACAAGAGTAAATATCAACAAGAGAACAGCAGATGTTGACGTATTTTTTGTGGGGCAAACATTTGGCTGTGTTACTCATTTCACAGAAGCATAACTCTTACTGGTTATACCTCGCTGTGAAAGGGACTAAACGGGTTTTCCAGCCATGTATGTTGCAACATAAGTTGGTGTTACTAAAGGTGAGCTAAAATCAGCCAAAACATTTATTTATAATCCACTTTCATCTTATTAAAAGCATATTCAGGTATTCAGTCAGTCTTGTCTCCATCTATTTTTGCACCTGTTTTCATTCTGCAATATGGTCGAGCTGGCCGCTCTATTTAAGGCTCAGAAAATGCTGGCTCATGGTTCACAAACATTGATTAGCCACAGGGTGCCTGAGATAATTAGTTCCCAGCTCAGGAGCATCACACACAATGAGATGTTTGCTGAGTGTGTTGGATTGATGTAGCATGTTCAGACTCTGTCAGTGCCTCGGGGACAGATGAGGCTCTCGGTATATGAGCAGTGATCGGTGTCACATTATTCACATCAGCTGGGCTATCTGGTGAGGCTGCTTCTTTTACAACTTAATGTTACTTATAGGTTGTATTTGTTTTAATGTTTGATGAAAGATCTGTTTTCCATGCAGTCTTGACTTATCCGGGCCAAACGAGAAGACTGCCAGCAGACATGTTAGACAATAGAAGTGAATAGAAAGTGGGTTAAGTGTGTGTTGAGGCTTTGGTGTGAATCATGTAAAACATTTTGGAGTCATTAACTTTGTTTCAATGCTGTTAACAATTTGACGGGGTTCATATTCCCTGGAGGTAAAAAGAAATCAGTGAATGCGGCGTGAACGTGGATTTCTGTCACATGTTCATGGCCAGTCATTGATGGATTGTGGGGCTATTTTTAGTTTTTATGGCTGCAGTAATCACTGGATTTCTTTTCTTTCAGCACAAAAGTGATAATTCTATCAACGAAGTTAAACATTACTGTGCAAAAATCCCAGGCCAGCTATCATTTCTTGATATTTTGCCAAAGTTTTCAGTTTCCACACGATGTAAAAGTCTATCAAAGTCTCTCTTTGGACATTGGCTGTTTTTTTTCAGTCATTCATATTCATATCAGTACTTGTCCCTCCCTTTAAACCACTTAAACTTGCCCTATATATTATGTTTCAGGGGGGAAACATTGTTGTTTCTACACATAACTTGCAATGAGCTCATTTTTAAATGTTACATTCAGGCACTTTGTTACCAGCATTTTGCTGCAAACACATCCAACTTGTTTTCTTTGGTTGCACCTTTGCCAGTACCGTTAATAAAGTTTGACAGAAATAAGAATTATATTGTGATTTCCAAGGAGCTATTAAAAGAAAACCTGGCATATGCTGGCAAGGTGTCCAGTGTGTCTTTGATATAAGAGCAGTTAGCTGGTGAGATGCACTGTAGACAGGTCGCCAATCCATTGAGAGGCAAAACAGAGACCAATAACCACTCGAGCAGTTAAGATTGGCCTGGTGTGCTATTTATAAAATTAACCCATGCAACCTTTTCTAGGCCCCCCTTTAGTTGTAGGTACATATAAATATGGTACGGTTAGGGTGGAGCACCTGGTTTGTCTTGATACAACTGGTTGATTGGTGAACAGAAAAACATCAGTGGACACAACAAAAGCAAATGCAAAGGTAACACAACACTGCAGCTGAGTTCTTGCTTCAGTCAACGTTGGAAAAACAAAAGAAAAATCCCGTCTACTGTGGAAATGCAAACCTGCCCATCTATAGTTGTTTTACTCCGTTGTTGTTTGTAGCATCATGTTGGTTTTTGTTGCACTAGTATGACGTCACGCTAGGGATTTGGTCTAAACCCTGCATGCCCAGTAGCGGCCCGACCTGCTCGCCTGACCAGAACCGCTCAGTAGAAACGGCTTCAGAGTGACCAGTTAACCCAACACGCATGTCACTGGACGGAAGCCAGAGTACCTGGAGAGAATCCAGCTCAAACGCAGAAAGACCGCAGTTCAAACCCCCTCCATAGCAAAGCTATGAACCAGTGACCCTGCTGGGAGGCTGTGGTGTTAACCAGCACACCATTGTGCACTGAAATACTCAACAGACTAAATCTGTTCAGGCCAATTCGTTGTGTTACAATCAATATTTACACATCCTACTGGGGAAAACGTTGCCTTGCTAAGGACTGCAAAAAAATCTTGAATTTTATTCAGTTCTTCTTCCTTAGAATTTAAATTTTTACAAATTACTACAAATTTTTACAAATTACACCAGTTTGCTATTTTCTGCCAATTTATTTTTAAAAAATGTGTTCTAGCACTTTATTCCTATGTCTGGTATTAAAAAGCTCCTTTTTTTTTTTTTTCATATTTCAGATACATCTATGTGCCACTGGGAGGTTCACAGCACGGTCTTCTTTGGAAAATGTTCTCCACTGGCCTCGCTTTCGGATTCATCTGCCTCTGGCACGGTGGCCATGACTACTTGCAGTACTGGGCCCTGATGAATTGGGCTGGAGTTCTGGTGGAATATGGACTGAAGTCTCTCTTTGCCTCATCCTATGTTCACTCCATAGTCGTAAGTTTCAAATCCAGGCACTTAGATCCTTAATTGCAAGAAACATTAGGCTCAGAGAGATTAAAATTCCCCAGTTATTAAAGATGTGAGGACATCATTAAATCCTTCCTGTGGCCAGAGAGAAGTCATGCAATCTGATTTAATATGAGATAATGCCTCGAGCAGATACACCAAGCACAGACAGGACAAACCAATTGGTTAGTGTCACCTTTAATTGGAATATAAAGTTAGTGCTTATTATTAATATAAGTAGTTTGAAGTACATTAACTTTTTTTTTTTTTTTTATCTTCCTGCATGACAAGACAGTTTGTTCTTGATAAAAAAGTGACATATTTTGTCATGCTTTTCATTTCTGTTCACATGGTTCACCAGTTTCTGGTCCTTCCCTGTTTATTCTTAGATTTACCGTCTATTTATTTTTCTGCTTTTCTTTATATACTCATTTCCCAGGAGCAAGATTTCTCCATGGCGATGCAGAGACGCTGCGTTGCCCTTCTCGCTGCCTTCTCAACTGCCATGCTCATCCTGTCTAATCTGGTGTTCCTCGGGGGTATAAATGTTGGCAGAATCTTCTGGAAGCGTGTCTTTGTTCAAGGTAAATTGCCCTCTACAGCACTCACTCAGCAGGAGACACACAGAAAGAGGAAAATCATTTATAAGATTTAATAGCGTATTTAAAACGCTGCTGTTTCATGTGACTGATAATTAAGCAGGAGACTGTTTAGAGCATGTATGGACAAACGGGGAGACACAGCTGCTTCATGCTTGTGCCAGTCCCTGTTTTGCTCCGAGTGCCTTTCTTTGTCTGTTTCTGTACCTAAAGCATGATGGCAGGCCCTCCTGGAGCCTGTCTTCTTACGATAAGCAGTCTGAGCTGCAACCACTGCTGAGCTGGGAGCCGAGTCAGCGCTGAGGAGACGCAAGATTACAAACCGTATGATATTTCAATAAGAATTAAGTTTTAATGCTGAATTTAAATGTATTGTTCACTTAGTTGTACTGAAGGTGTTGGTTGGAGGGGGGGTGTTGAAGAAATTCTGAATGCTTTCCTGATATATTATTACCTCATAAAGTTGGTGCAAGTGTCACATGCAGGCAAATGGTGGTTATTAATAGCCTGTCCTCCGGAGAGAAATATGTAGCTTTCAAGCTGTTAGACGCTCCACTGTGTTCACCAGCAAGTCACTAACTGTGAGACGCTGCTGCCGTGTGGAGCTGGAAACATGTCGAGTGTGTTTATTACCGGAAACAGTTGCAAGTTGTGGTAAACAGGGTTAATTAAACTATCTATGGACTTGTATATGGAGCCATTTTCCAGTTGTTTCTCAGTCATATCCAACGTTTGTGTCCAAATTCTGGATCAAAAGTCCAAGATTGTGAAATCAAAAACAATGAAATTAAACTTTATAACCAGTGTGGGACATTATGGCTATGTTGCGGTCTCCAACCTGCTGCTGTGGAGGAAAAATGGTTATAATTCTGCATTTAATGTTGCCGGCTTGCCTATAAATCTGATTATGGTGGAAGAACTTTCCCTTTGGGGATTAATAAAGTATTTCTTTTTCATTTCATTTGAAACTAGCAACCACTGAGATTAAAAGCAACAAAATTATTTGAAAAGTGCCAAACTAGAAATGAACAAAAATGAAAAAAAAAAAGAAGTAATTTCAGAACTTCTTTGGAAGCCTGAGCTGGTTAAACATTCTGGTACTTGAACAAAGCGCATCAAGTCCTCAAACTCAACATGTGCTGCTGGTTTTGTGGAAAGTTAGGGGGTATTAAGGCCTTTTATTAACAGAAAATATGCAGAAGGATCTTTAATTAAAACGTCTGAGCATCAGTTCTTGTCATTCAAAAAAAAAAAAAAAAAAAAAAAAAAAGAATTGAAATAGTTGAGAAAATTATAGATGTGTTTCTGCAAAGATCATCAAGGACGGGACCATGAACAAACATCATGGCTTAGCAGACTGATTCAGCACCAGCAGACTCCATCACTCGGACGATGCATGCTGTATCAATATGACTTCCGATTATGTGCGGGCTTGGCAATTTTTATAATAACAAAAAAACCCCATAGAAGTCTGCCAAGAGTAAAATAGGTTTCCCTTCTCTAAACTATCATTATTTGATGGGGGAAGGTGGTAAAAATGGCTCCTTTTATTAGTAAACATTGCAGACTTTTGGGTTTTGTCAGCTGATTGAACATAGTTCATGGTCATACACACCTAGGCTCCAGAAAAAGCCCTTTAGCATGTAGACTGAAAGGCCAGCACATGAACCACTGTCCTGTGGATGACTGGCTGTATGACTGCTGATGTCTGATGCCTTAACTGTCCCTTTTCACAAGGTCTGTTGACATATTTTTAATATAAAAGTACTTATGTGCATGCTTAAGTTAGACGACCCATACATCCATTTTCTTAACCACTTGTTCCAATTAAGGGTTGCAAGGTAATTTAGACTAAGATGTTTAAAAATGTAAATGGTTCGCTCCAACCAAAGTTAAAGATCAGATAATATGAACTGAGAGTCCAGCAGCAGAGCGCTGTAAAATCTGAAAGATGTGCAGCAAAAGCAGCTCTTTGATACCATTTAGAATGATGGTGATCCTCAACATGCCCATAACATGTTTTCTCGTGTGTTGCAAGAAATTTTCAGCCAAATTACGCAGTGTAAACCTGCTGAGAAACCACCAGCAGTCCAAGAAAGACGAGGATTTACATACAATGTTACAATCAGTCCTGAAAATCTGCTGAATGGAGCTTTTTGTACTCGCTGTGACGGACCAATGAATTAATACTGAGCCAAAGCTAAAGGAGTTAGCACAGCTTAGGCAAGAGGCTGCAGCTACCCCCCGCATACAGCTTGATTGCAGGCCAAGAGCTGCAAAGACCAACAGCTGGGAAGACAGCAGGCGAGAAAAGTGAGAAGAGCTGCATACCAGCAGAGACCACAGCCGGTCTGAGATCGTTGGGAGTTAACAGACTGGAAAGTTGTGAACTTTTTACATATTAGGAAAGTAATATCCAGTTAATACAGTACAAGTCTGCCCCTTCCTCTTGCACACAACCTTGGATAATTTAGCCTCATTATCCTGAGATTCATTCTTTGGTTCAATCTTATACTGATGATTTAGCCAGATTTAGCCATCTAGCCAGACGGCGGCGCTATCAGCTGGCAGGTGATGTGGGCAGGGTCAGATTTGCAAATTCATATGGTTCCTTTTTATTAAATAACAAAAATGGGGTCCTATCCCAACCAATTTTAATGCCACTTGTTTTTTTTTTCTTTTCTTTTTTGTTGCGAAACCTTTTCAATTTTAACAGACGAGACTTTAGGATATGAATAATTGCTGGTGTGGGACTTTAACATCCCTGCTTCTTAACTTAAGGAAAATGCTGCATATATCTTTTAAAAACACTTTTTTTTTTGCTATGAAAAAGACAAAAAGCACAACTAAATCGCCTGCAGAAACTCTATTCCTTATAATCAATGATAAATCAATACCAAGACTGACTCGTGATTTGCCAAATAGCTGAATTTTTCATAGTATTCTGTAATTGGATGACTCTAAAACAGATACTACTTTACAAATTAGCCCCTGATTTCCACCAGATGCTCTGATGTGATTCGACATCATACTTTTATCCCTCCTAATAGTTTCAAACGGGGTTTCTAAAATATGAACGTGGGAAACATGACAGAGGTCTGATTCCGGTTGCGAGTTAGGTTGTGCTGTGACAGTAAAAGCAAGCTGGAAGCCTGGCAGGCTTAGCATAATGCTTCCTCTAGCTCTCTTTACCTCTTTCACACACACATTTCTGTAGAGTCAGTGAAAAGAAGGGTGTTTGGAAATACCATTTCTCTGATGAATTATTCAGAGCGAGAGCTGCTAACTAAACCGAGGATCTAAGTTTGCTTTTATGGTGGTTCGCTCAGATTATGAAAAGTCTAAAAATAGACGTGCAGAAGCGTCACTGGAGATGATTAGAAATAGATAATTTAACAAACAACTTTTTAATCTTACTGCTTTCAATTATTTGCTTGTGCTTCTTTGACCTAAACGTACTGGATCTGCCAGGAATGCCTGAAGCCACTTATGTTGTCCTCGTGTGTACACAATAAAAGAAGGGAGGGATGCCTAGCGGGAGCAGCTTCATTAGCATAAGATCAATGCTTTTAAATCAGCTTGTCTTGGATTTTTAGTCGTGCAGGCAGTTGTGTAATTGAAGTCTCCAGTGTCCTAACCACGCTGCATGTCTCCTTGTTGGGTATGTTGCTCGTCCCTGAGTTGTCAGTGTGTGTGTTTTCTGCACCCAGCAACTGTAACCTCCTCTGTAATTTCACTTTAAAGATGCAGAATAAAGGGAGAACGAGTTATTAAAAAGGATTTGTCCTGAGGAGAACAGGAATATTGGTATATTTCATATGGGTTCATGCAGCTGCTTGTGTGAAAGTTTACCCGTGTAATCGTCATGGAGATGCAGAAAAACAGCAGGAATTACAGGATGGCAATGCATCCCGGAGTTCTGCACCAGTGGACTAAAAAAACCACCAAGGTGTCTGGTTTGGTGCAGGACTTTTTTTTTTTTTTCTTTTGCATTTCTTCAGGCAAAAACTGAAGAAGTCTTCTCAATCTGCCTCTTAAGGACAAAGCTGGACAGAATAAAGTCCACTGATTGGTTAAAAGAAAAGTCACTTTCTGTGCGGCTCTTCAATGAGACAAAGGCACAGTGGATTTTTTTTTTGTTTGTTTGTTTAAAGCCACTTGCCATGAAGAAAGAATATAAACCACTGATGTTTTCATCCTTTGTGTTGTGGCGTAATACTGCTATGACATCACGAGATTATGCAGCTTCCAGCTTATACCCCGCCTACCAGATGAGGGTGTCTGTGGAGATGCAACAGAAATCAGGGTTTTCCAAAACAAACTGTCCCAAACAACTAAACCTTTATATGAGAATGGGGCTAAACTGTCTAGTTTTACAAGACCACTTGTTGTTTTCTGTTGTTTTTGTTTTTTTTCAGTGTCGAAGAGATATACATGTTTCTCCGTAAATTAAAGCAGAGATGTTGAATTTACTGTATATTTAACATCAGATTGCAAATTAGACATAAAACTCCAACCGTTTAGATACACCCAAGGTGGAAAGAAAGCGGTTCCACGTGTCTATTTATTGCTCTTCATTGCTTCCAGTTTATTAGGATGGCTCCGTTTTAAAAGTGGAAGATAATGCGGCAAACTCTCTAAATTCTGTCTACATATTCATATTCACATTTAGGTTGATGCGTTTGATGCATTTTCCTTCTTTAAATCATGTATGTAATGCAGCGTCTGAGCATAGAAAGGCTGCTGTACAGAGGTCTTATTGGGTTAATAAATGCTTCCCACTGCTCATTACACTCAGCAACAGTAAAGGTTAGACGACTGGCTGGACTCTATATTTCCCACCGAGGGTGTTAATGAAATGTCCATAACTACAAGGAGAAAACACCGAGATGTCTTGGCACAATTGCAGACTTTGCTCATGCTGAATGATGCCCCCTCCTCTTCTCAAGCTTAAAGGACAAATGTGACTTTGAGAATAACATTAAAACATTTGAAATGATCATCGTCATTTATGTTTACAGGATCCGTTAAGCCTTCTTTTTAAAGACAAATGCAGACAGAACCCACAGGCAGAAAATACTGTCCGCAGTGTGTCATACAGTCTTTTTTAGACCTTTCCAGTGTAACCTTTCCTTTCTGCAGAGATGAAACTGACAGTTCAGCTGTGCATAAAGCAGCTAGTGTGTATGTGAATTAGGTTTTGACATGAATAGAAAAGAATAGATCATTGAAAAGCATTGTGGGTGCAGGTGCTTGTTACGGAGATCATTTGGAGACTGGCCAGTTCGGTAGGAGGTGTAGACAGCTGTCACTACCTGCCTGCTCTTCACCCTTGAAAATGTGTGTGTATATATATATATATATATATATATATATATATACACATATATATGTTTTTTATATATATATATATATATATATATATATATATATATATATATATATATATATATATATATATATATATATATATATATATATATATATATGCAGATGAGTTTTAGGGTTTTTCTTTGTATTTCAGGCTGGTCTACGATGGCCCCAGTGATGCTCGCTTTCCTCTACTGCTTTGCTCAGATTGGACTGGAGTGGTCTTCTCACCCACCATGAATCACCTTGACTCTGTGTTACAGTGAGAATCCCTGCTAACTGGACCACCAGAACAACCTGCTGACTTCACGCCTCGCCCTCGCCAGCCAAATAACAGCAGCAAATCTGGCTCACATCCACAAATACTGTCCAAGCACAGCTGCTTTCCAGAACCTGCAGGACTGCAGAAAAATGCCTGCAATTGTTAACAGGAATGCTTCCTGTACTCTTCGGAAATGTAACTGCACACAAATTAATAAAATTAGTAACGCTGTTTTTTTTTAAAGGTAGTCTCTAATAGCTGCCTTAAGTCAACTTTCTACTCCTTAAACTTCATCACTGCTACTCTATGAGACTAAAGAAATAAATAAATGTGGACCAGGACCTTGTCTTGCTTATATATGACTCTGATAGGGTATTGCTCAGTGGTGCAGTAAACTGGAGAAATTCCATGTTTACTGCCCTCTTTTAGCTTGCCACCACTGCTGCTGTGCATGCAGAGGGAGCCTGCAGGCAAAGAGCAGAGCAGCAGGAAGGAACCTTATTACTGTCATTGTTTTCCTTATAAAGTGTAATTTGATCAAAGCAGAACCGCACATATAGGAGGAAGTGTAAGAAAGACTGACTAACTGGATGTGATCTTTTGACTGAAGATGATATTTGTTTATGATTCTGTGAGTTTCAGGGCAGTTGTGCTCATTTTTTGTTTTGTTTTCAAATCTCTAAAACTGCAACTTTTCAACGCCACAGAGACACTTAGCTAAAAGTGATGTTTATATTTTAATGAAAGCTTTCATTTTAATGTTATAATATTGTAATATGAACCCTGTTCAACTGTGTAATGCTTGGTTATTAAAGGCTGCAGCAAAACATTTGATGATTCCTGGTTATGTGATTAACAATATTGTTTAACACCAACACTATACAGTTGTGGTCTAATTTTATGTCTCTGTTTATGTGTTGTTGTTTTTTTCCTTTCTCCAAAGTTGGTAGGTCATTGACTGAATAGATGGTTGATAAACCACTAGTAAATAAATACTTGTCAGATAAATAAAAGCTTATTACAACATTCATTTTCTAAAGGGAAATTGTATAGTTCCAGTATAATAGATAATAAAATACACATCAATTATTATACTGGTATCACTTTGGTTAAAACCAGTGTATGAAATACAGGTATTAAAACTGATTTTAAGCACTTTCCAAAGTAAAAAAAAAAACAACCCAAAAACAAACTGTTTCAAAGATTTACAAGTACAAAAAGAAATTTGTCTCTGAGAGGAAAGAAAGGCTGTAAACATTTGCTGGTTTTGTCTTGGCTGAAGGTTTCATTTTCGCACCAGTAACTACTAAAATTAATTAGGCTGCACGGTGGTTAGCACTGTGGACTCACAGCATGGATATCGCTGGTTTGAGCCTTGGCTGGGGAGATTCAACCAGTGGCCTTTCTGTGTGGAGTTTGCATGTTCTCCTTGTGTGCGCTTAGCGTAATCTCTTCAGCTACTCTTCAGCTACTCCGGCGTCCTCCCACCAAACTCATGCATGTAAGGTTAATTGATCACTCTAAATTGTCCCTAGGAATAAATGTGTGTGAACAGTTGTTTGTCTCTCTGTGTTGACCTTGTGGTGAACTAGTGACCCATCCAGAGTGTATCCTGCCTCTCGGATAGGCTTCCGCTTCCCTCCAACCTTAATTGTACTAAGCGTAATAAAAAAAATAATGAATTATTAACTCAGAAATGGTTTTATATCTTGTATTTCTTTGGTTCAGTTTATATAACATTATCAAACTGTTTTTACAGAGCATAAAAGAACAGAAAAAAGACAACAACCAAATCAATTAAAATGAAAGAATTAATTAAAATGTATACTTTGCACATTAGAATTGTGGCGGGCACAGGTCTGACCAATGAAATTATAGGGCTGATCCTCAATCAGTACAATGGTGGGTAATGTAGAGACACCACGGTGAGTCATATATCTCAAAATACCAGCATCTGACAGTGTGAAGCCAAACAGGTTTCACTGCCACTTCGACGTTTCTTATCTCGAACAAAAGCTTTTTGATTGCTTCAAAAAGAAACTACTCAATTTCCTTGAGCAGCAGAGTTTTACAACTAGCTAAAGCAGCATCCTTCTCATCAAATACTCAACTCACCTGATATAAAGTAGTTTGCAGTTTCCAGTTTTAAAAAGCCTCACACTATAGCAGAGAAATTAATGTCCATTGGCCTTTTGCATGATTTCAACTATAATTTATGAAGTAGAAACTAATAAACTATTGATATGTTCTCTGCCAGCTAGGCTACTATTTGGTGCTGCATTTCTTCGTACATTTCCATAAGTGTTGGGGTGAGGATGGTAGAGGGATGGGGGAGATTTACATGATTGTTGTTAAAGGGGATCCTGCAGAAAAATGCTGGGAACTACTGATGCAATGCAGACAAGAATAACTTGCTCCTTGTGGCAGCAGTCCTGAAGAAGCTTCTAACTCACAGGTGTCAAACTCCGGTCCTCGAACACCAGTATCCTGCAGTTTTTTATTGTCTCCATGCTCCAACACACCTGACTGAAATGAACGAACAGGTTGACAAGATCCATGGATCCATTTGATTTGAATCAGATGTGTCGGTGCAGGAAAACAACAAAAATCAGATGCCGACCCTCGAGGACGGGAGTTTGACTCCCTTGCTCTAACTGAACACACATATCACCACTCTGTGTGGAGGATGTGCAAGGTCATCAATTATATTATACAAATAATTTTTGCACAAATATCCAAGCAGCTCCAGGGGATCCAGAGCAGTTTCCACTTCAGAGTCAACTTTATGAGTCTGCTTACTTTCTTTAAGTCTCTGGTTCTGATATGATGCCCAAAAGATTAATTCAAAACAATGTAGAGCAGAACATTTAAGTCCGGATCTCCTGCCAGTCCACGTTTTTGTCCAGATAATAGTGACTTTGATTAAGTAAGTTAGTATTTAAAAGTGACGGCATCTTCAGCATCAGGTAACCAGACTGTAGCCGATGTTCCTGAACAGTATTTACTTGTTTGCTATGTCGAGTTTATAAAAGTCTCTTCAGTTCTTATAAGGTGAGACGTTACTGCAACTAGTCTGCTATCATTTAAGAGATTTATTGAAATTCTTTCTTTTTCGGCATCTAAATAACATGAGATGTACATCACTGCACTGAAACCTTCTCCTGACTCATGGTTGAGGATTGTAAAAATCACAGATTTACAAAGATTTTTCCACGACCTGGGGCTGACACCATCTGGACTCTCAGCCTTGTTCCGGTTCAGTCTCTCCAGCTGCCCCACTTATTTTATGAAGACAGAAGAAGTGGAGGCAGAGAAGGTCTGGTTAAGTCTCAAGGCTGCATTAAGGACTATACATGAGGTGCAGGGTGTTGTAAACTGCCGTAAACCCAACTAAAAGGCTCACACCTGAACTCGGTGTTATGTACAGACTCTAAACCAACTTTCTCCAGTTCCTTCAAGGCAGACCTTTGAAACCAAGATTGAGCTTCTTTTCTGCCAGCATCCATATCAATAAAACATAAAAAGATGAGCTGAGCAAAAGACTTAAAATACATTATGATCAGTATTATAGGTCATGGTAGATCAGCAGATTTACTGCAAGTAGCTTTGCTGTTATTGCTTTTAAAACAACAAAAATTTGCAGTTCCACTCCAAATAAGAGCAAATGGGAATGACAAGTAAACAGAGAATGATACTTTTAAAAGCATGCCATAGAAACAAACAAATAAAAGCGTAGCATTGTCACGTATTGCATGGGTGTATATAACTGTGGGTTTTTGTTTTTTTTTTTTAATTAAAGCCACTTAACCTAAGAATAAAACACACATAGAAAAGTAATCTGCACATAATAACTTACAAACAAAACAATATACAGTATATATATATAAATTTAATCTTCAGGCATCCTGTTGCTCCAGGTAACACAGTTTGATAGATTTAAGAAGGTTTTTTTTGCACGTACAGGAATATTCATTAAAAAAAAAAAAAAAAAAAAAAAAAAAAAGTGTCTCAGAATGACATAAGTTTTAGGAAAGTGGACAAGTGGAACAGAAAAGAAAAACTGCCAGGCTAAAACAACTCTTTGCAGCACATAAACAATATGAAAGTCCAGCAAAGACATGACACAGAACCCATAAGATGCACCTGAACCTTCAGTTTATCCATCTACAGATTACCAAAGCCTCATCAGAAATGGTTTACAAGGAAAGATGATGGTAAAGTCATTCATAAAGAAGGGAAACAGGGAGAAAGTGCTAATTTATGTCAATCAACACAATAAATACTTTACGGAAACAACAAGGGATCCATCCTCTATACAGAGAATAGAAAAAGCAACCAGCATATGAAGAAGTTCTTTGAAATGTTCTTTAAGATCCTAAAGAATTATGCCTGAAACAGACTCAAAGAAATAACAAGAAAGTGCTGGAAAAGTGGATTTTTATGCTTTAAATGCCAAATTTCCATTACTGTTTGCACATTCAATCGTTGCAGTCATTTCCTGCTTAACATACAACAAAATTACAAGCAGCTGAAGACTTCAGCACAGCAATGTAATTAATAGTTTAGGTCTGAATAGATGTTGCTGTCAGTTAGAATGAGCATGAATGGCCTGATTTAATGAGTAGAAAGTTAAATATTAAATACACTATATCGCAAAAGCATTAGCTCATCTGCCTTTACATGCACATGAACTGAAGTGACATAACATTGTTAATCTATAGCGGGGGTTTTCAACTCGGCCCTACACGGTCCGCCATCCAGCAGGTTTCCCATGTATTTCTGCTTAAACCCACTGTAATAAAATTAAATGGATCTAACAGCTGCTCAGGTTCTGACTCAGTCGTTTGAGTCAGCTGTGTTGGAGCAGGGATACATGGAAAACCTGTTGGATTGCGGACCTCATAGGACTGAGTTGAAAAACCCTGATTTACAGGGTTTAATATGATGTCGGCCCACACTTCAAAGTTATAAAAGCTTCAAGATTTCTAGGAAATCTTTCCACAAGGTTTAGGAGTGTGTTGACAAGAAGCACATTTATGTCAAGTCAGACTCTGATGTTGAAGAAGAAGACCTGGCTCGCAGTATCCCCTCTAATTCACCCCAAAAGTGTTCTGTCCTGTTGCAGTCAGGACCAGTCAAGTTCTTTCACACCAAACTGGCTCGTCTAGTCTTTATGGACCTTGCTTTGTGTCCTGGTGTTCAGTCATGTTGGAACCGGAAGGAATCCTCCACCGAACCGGTCCCATAAAGTGAGGAACATGGAATCATCCAAAATATCTTCGTTTATTGAAGCATTCAGTTCCTTTTATTGAAACTAAGGGGGCCTGTCACCGCACACCATGATCCCCACTCCATCAAACTTCCCACTTGGCACAATGCTGTCAAACAGGACTGTTGTCCTGGCAACTGCAAACCCAGACTTGTCTGTCAAATTGCAAAAGAGAGAAGTGGATTTATCACTCCAGGGAACACGTTTCTACTGCACTGGAGTCCAGTGGTGGCGGGTTTCACACATCCAACGCTTTACATCACAGGTAGTGATGTTTGGCTCGGATGCAGCAGCTCACCATGGAAACCCAACCACCAAACTGTCTGGGCACTGCTGTGTAGCCGATCTGAAGACCACGTGAAGTTTGGAGGTCTGTAATGATTGAAAGTTGGCGACCTCTGCGCACCACGCAGCTCAGGATCCGCTGACCCCGCTCTGTCATTTTACGTGGCGACCACTTTGTGGCTGAGCTGCAGTTGCTTCAGCTTCGTTATAAAACCGCGGACTGTGTGGAATATTTAGTAGAGATGAAATTTCCTGACTGTTGTTGTACAGGTAGCATCTTACCATGATACCATGTTGGGATTCACCGAGCTCCTGAGAGCGATCCATTCGTTCACAAATGTGTGCAGAGCAGGGGTGCCCAACATCGGGCTGCTGTCCTGCAGGTTTTTGATGTATCCCTCTTCCAACACACCAGGTTCCCAATATACTGACCAAACAGCCAATGAAATTCTTCACAATGAGTGATTATTTGAGTCAGGTGTGTTGGAACGGGGCAACATGGAAAACCTGCAGGATTGTGGCCCTTGGGGACCGGACCTGGGCACCCCTGTATGCCCATGGTGCTGAATTAACACCTGAATTAACTGCATGAGTGAATGAATACTTTTGGCAGTATAGAGTAGCTCTAACCAGTGTACAACAGTAAAGTTTGCATCTTGTTCTATAGGGATTGCCTTGCATTTTCCTACAATTTCTATCTCAAAGAATGCAGTGAAATCAATACAATGCACAAAAATGGTGCATAAAAAGAATACAAACAGCTTTGGGGTGTTGCAAGAGTATTAGTGTCACTAAATCCAGGTCTTCAGGACCCACTGCAGTGTATGTTTTAGACATGTTCCAGAGTCAGACTACTGAACTTCCTCATCTAGTTCACTGGAGCCAGTTAACAAGCCCTTATTTTCAATCATGTGTGTTAAAGTAGGCTACCTATAAAGGGCAGGGGGTCCCGAGGAGAAACACTGGTTTAAGCTGGTTCATCCTGAGCACTTAAACGTGTTTTTTATTTGACCAAAACTAGTCTGTTTTCATATCAGCATATACATATTTTTCAGCTAGTCAGTAATTAGCATGGTGCATTTAAGAAGGTGTTTTGTTGAGCCTTGGTTGTTTCCATTAGTTGATTTCTGTCCTTGGGATTATCACATCTGTGGCAGTAAGTAGGATCAGTGTGTGCGGGGGCTCAGCAAGAAATCCTCTTAAATGAGCACAAAAACTATGAGGTTTATCTGACATAAGAAGATCAGCAGGAGAAAACACCTGCTGAGTTACACCTTCCTAGAGATGCATCCTCCTCGCAACCAGCAGAGGATCCACAAACAACACACACAACAACACAATTCATCCCTCAGACAGGGTGCAGTATGTATAAAATATTTATTATGAATACTAATACAGTATGTCACAGTTCATAACAAAGAGTTTCCATTGTGCTTGAAATAGTACATTTCTCATTACAGGACGTGTGAACATAGAGGCATGTGCATAATACATAAACCGTACACCAAGTTCAAACATTACTCTTTTTCTTTTTCCTTTAAGAATCTAAACATTGCAGTATAATGTGTGCATATGTATACATCTGTACCGTTGGGAAGGGTTTTTATTTTAGGCAGCTTCTAGTGCTGACCACAAAAATAGATCTTTGTTCAAATGTTTTCGGAGGAGCAGCAGTAGTTTGGATTATCAACTCTGCTTTTCTCTCCGCAGGCTGGAAAAGGAGCTTGGGACAATATAATGAAGGCACAGGTTTGCATGCTTCCGAGTCGCATTCAACGGTAATGACTTCTGTCATTTCTGGTTAATGAGATGATGAGAAGCGGTAGATGTATTTTAAATGATATTTTTTGTCTCTGTTTGGGTATTTATTCATAAATGATACAGCTGAGAGCGAAATATTGCTTTTAAGCGTCTTGCTCTTATCTTTGAGTGGATTTAACTCCCTTCAAGCATAGTAATAATAAGATTTTTTTTGTTTGTTTGTTTTTAGCTATAATATTTCATATATTTTACTGATTTGATATTAAAAAACAATGTTATTGATTACTTTCTTATTAGAGATGGCAGAATTTAAACTCCAAAAATTGGAAATTTATTGTTAAATAAACATAAGAATTGAGTATAAGCAACACAAGAAGCCAAACTTATACAACTACTGGTTTAAAATGAACATAGAAGATATTTTTTTTCTTTCTTTGATAAATAATATTTTTGTCATTCATCTGTGTCATTGGAGAAGTTTAACAGCAGTTTATTTTTACTTTATTGAAAATATTTCAGCTTAAGTAACTTTGAAGAACACAATGTACATTTTTCAAACATAAATATCTGTTGAAAAAATACTTTTATGTTGTATTATTACAGGAAAAAAAAAGAAAAATATCAGCACCTTATTAAGGTTAATTAGTGAATAGTTTTTTTTTTTTTTTCATATATTTTTCATTTATGTGACGAACAGAATTTTAGTTTTAGTTTCCATGATATTTGACTTGAATTTTAATCTTAAAACTAACTAAAAGTCACAATCTGCACTCATTTGACAATAGTTTCAAATGTTTTCCTACATTTTATCAGTTGCAATTGAACTTACCTGCATATAATCCACCACACAGGCTCAGAAAAACCTATCAGAGTGGAGAGTTTCTGACACCTTGTTATTTTTGTGCAATTTATACTCAGCCAGTGCTGGAAGCAGGGGGTGGGGGGGTGGGGGGGGGGGGGGGGGGGACTTTCTGTCTGCATGTAGGTATTTCTTTTAAAAGTGTTGAAAATGCTTGACTGTTAAGGCTTGGTCGTTCTCAGCTACAGGGGAGAACCGCAGCTGTCACGGATGAAAAATCCTGTTTGATAGATTGACACAAAGAACAAGTGACCTCAGCAGAGAGCTGGCAGGAAGTTGCAGGGTGATGTCTGTCTAAGCAACAAATTCAGTGACTACTTCAGCGGTGGGAAACCTCGGCCCTCATCCTGAAAGTTTTTGATGTCTCCCTCTTCCAGATCACCAGACTGAAATAAATGAGTCACCGTGCAGAGCTCGATAAGCCGTTGGATCCATTTGATTTGAATCAGGTGTGCTGGAACGGGTCTAGATGGAAAACCTGCAGGATTCGAGTCCTGGAGGCCTAGAGTTCCCCAAATCTGGACTAATTAAAGCATGTTATAAACAGTTTAATGGAGAATCTGTTTGTTTTTTGTTGTTTATTTAACAATAAGCATTTCTTTTCACATTATTTTTTTGTGATCAATTTTTTCGTTATTGTTTTCACATTATGACACAACTCCAAAAAGCCTGTTGAAACTTAGAGAAGGATTCTTCTCTGATGCTGGTCCAAGTGGTCACACCACATCTTCTGCAGCTGTTTTTACAGAACAGAAGAGAAGAACTCTACTTCCCCTTCTTCCAGTGGACAGCGTTTCTTAGCCGTGCGCGTGCTTTAGTATTTGTGGCCTTTAGTTTACAGTAAGTGCAGCCAGTTTTACCTGGATGCTGTTGACTCACTTGCATAAAGTTGAGCTTAAATTGCTGCATTTCAGCAGGCAGCCTGTGTGTGGAGAAAACATCTCTGTGGTATCAATCTTCACATCTCACTCTATGACCTCCTTTCCAAAAATGTCCTAAACTACACCCTCAAACTGGTCTAAGAATACAACATGCTACCGGTGCAAACTAACAGACAGTAAGTATGTGTCCTGGAAGCCATCTCAGCACACAGTATTATGATACGTCCTTCATTAGTTATTAATTTAAAACTTAAATGGCTAGGAGACTTCATTTTTTGTTTGTTTTTGCCAACTTGCATATGTCTCACTTGTATTAAACACTTGGCTTCTTAAAGACTGTCGTGGTTGTCTGTAGAATTTCTTCATTTTAGCCTCAACATTTTCTCTCTCTCTCTCTCTCTCTCTCTCTCTCTCTCTCTCTCTCTCTCTCTCTCTCTCTCTCTCTCTATATATATATATATATATATATATATATATATATATATATATATGTTTTTACATAAATCATTCACGGTTTTTTATCATCTTAATTTCTTATCAGGAAAAGACATCATATCATAATGTTTTAATTAATATTGGACAAGTCTTAGATTCAAAAGAAATCTAAGAGCTTTTGTTACTTGGATCAATAATTAATCTTGTTTTTCATAATTTGTCTTTCCTTTCTTTCACTAGAGTGACTAAATTCATCAGCGTTACCGTCTGACCTCTTTTTCTCTCCATATGATTTGCAAACTCTTTACTTATGAGCAGCAGATTTATAAATGATTTGTGGTAGAGAGGCCACGGTGAGCCGATTTTCTGCCTTTTTTACTCTTGGATGGAAAGTCTTGTAAAAGCGGACCCAGAATGACCCACAAACACTGGCTCTAAACCAAACGAGTTCTCACTTCTGTGAAGACATGCCCATTTATTTTTAGCAAAATGAATTTTTGATGGAAATGGAGGCAACAGAAAACTCAGCATCTATTTTTTTTTTTCTTTTTCCACTTAGCTGTGTCCATCTCAGCTTGTCTTTTGTCATGTTAAGAGAAAAAAAAGCATGCAGGGAGCATAAATTATCCAGATGAATAATAAATAATAAATAATAAAGTTCTTTTAACACATCTAAAAATATTTCTACTGTATACTAAATATAGATTTAGCAAAGCTCCTGCTTTCACAGTGGCAGAATTCACCAAAAAGCCTTCAGACCTCTGGTGTTTGGTGTAATTATCTGTGTTTCAGCTATTATTTTGTGTTCTTTTGGTGACTGTAGTCCATCAGTTTTGGCCTTTTATAATCTGTGAGAACACTTTGGATTTAAAATGAGCCAAATTAGTCAAATATGAAACTTTTTACTATTAATCTTTGTTTTTAAAGGACATCAAGTTACACAATTACACCTAAAAAGCTACATGCGCCTAATATTGCTTGTACTTATTATAACTAATAATACTGATTTACCTAATATTTGATAGATTTTTCTACTCCTATCTCTGTTGCAAAGTCATACTGACTCTATTTTGTTCATCATTGTTATTTTTTCAGATAAAAACATGTGCATCCATGGGTACTTCATATAATTTTGTGATATAAAGTTTCAGTTTAAAATGAATTGTTTGATGATGCCCAAGTATATTACAGGTTCAAGATTTATTAGAGTTTGTTGATGTGACATAAGAAATAACTACATGTAAATTAATTATGTGTCATGTGGAACTGAAATATTACCAATGTGTAAAACAAAAGGACACTTTTAAATTAAAAAAAGTCATGAATTAAAACAAAACTAACATATTTCATTCATTCTGATAGGACTGATCAGGCCGAAGTTGCACCATTTATTATCCGAAAGGACAGACAAAAAAAGCATAATGTTTTAGAAACTATTAAAAATGCAACAAAATCTCCTATTAGCTTCTTTGAAAGCGCCCCCTGAGGCCTGTATGATAAGACTGGATTTTTTGGGGGGGTTAACCCCGGGGTTTTTCTGTACAATGAAGCTTGTTCACTTCTTACTAGGTAAATCGCCATGGTAACTTACACTGAAAGGCTAACCTGCTCAGGAGGAGGTTATATTCTGGATTGTTCTGGACTGATGACTTTTCCTGGACGACTAACCCGCTCCAGAACAGGTTATGTGCTGGATAATAGATCAATGACCATAAAAACACCAATCAGTATTCCCGGAAAATGTCTTGCCCATTCTGTTGACGTACGTGTGCTGATTTTAAGAAGAATCACTTAAAAGAGAAAGAGTTTTTAGGGTCAGATGCATCCTTTTCATGAAGACATAAAACCTTCTCACCGACTGCTTTAATTGCAATATAGAAAAGGAATAGAAGGAACTGAGGAAGGCCTGCCTGAAACATCTGGGGTGTAACAGAGATCAGAGTATCGACCATTTATGTTGTCAGATGAATTAATATTGTGTAATCTGATGATTACTGTAACAGACAATGTCAACTCAGGTAACAGAGATACCCAGGGTATGTTAATTCCGCTTCGGCGTACAGGCCTCTGCTGTGTGGAAGCCTACAGCTTGTTTACATGTGAAAAGAGCTGCTCATTAATCTTAATAAATGGTCTTAACATTATTTGCAACATAAAATGAACAAATACCTCAAAGAAGATCTCTGTAGGTGTAAACAGCAACTTTCCTGATATTATCCAAAAACTTTTTACAGATCGTCTCTCGACAGCAAAACAGCAATAGTTTTAAGTTAATAATACAAAAACGTCAGCAAAATCCTCTTACAAAATCCTTTACGTTTTATAGCTTTGTAGAGACAGATAAATTTATGCCTGCGCACTGAATGGTGCAACATTTAAGTTCATGCCATTAACCGTGGTTTTATCAATATGTACATAACGTTTCTAAAGACTGACTATAAATACATAGATGTAATGCAGTGCAATGTAAACATGCATCATCAGAGGGGAACAGGCACAAAACAGATACTGCAGAAAAGGGGCTTGTTTTGTACTAATATTTTTTTACAGTTACATGTAAATGTAAACCTGTTTCTTTAAGGTGATAGTTTGTTTTTTTTATCTGATATTAATTGACTGTTGTTTAAACGTTATGTTCATACACTCCTGTAGATGTCCCCCAGTTTTATTGATATTTTAGACAGTCAGAATGACCTTCTCTTTAACTCTGCCTCTTGTTTAAGGACAACATAGCTAAAATGTATTGTGAGGAGATAAGCATGGAAAAATTATGAATTCAAAACATTCTCAAACTAACATAAAATATCTCTTTTATACAGTTAGATATAATATAACAGGGACAGCACATGCAGCACCTTTCTAAATCAAAGGGTGCTGTCCCTTGAAGGCTTCCAGATATTAGTCGGTCAGATGAAAGTAGGCTTTTAAGGAAGCAGTTCAGCAGAAAGCTGGCAAAATGGCTCATTTAGGACAGAAATTAATTACAGGACTGCATAAGGGGGCACAATTAGATAAGAATCAAACTGTGAATCATGCAAAGTGGAATCCAAGAATAACAGCTGGAAATTTTGTGAACATGAGGGTGGAAATATTAACACATGCTTAATGGTAGCTGGCTTAAAATGTAAACAATTATGTCAGGGAGCATCAAAGAGATAAAAAAAATCACTATAGGCAGATGCTAATCACTTAGTAGACTCATCCTCCTAATCAGAGCTATTTTATTTGATGTATATAGATTTATTTTCTTCAAGTATTTTGCTAAAGGGCTTTATGTTCATGACAGGTATGAGATAAGGGGCAAATCCATAAACAGGACCATTTTCTGCATTATTTAATAACGTATGCATCCCTGAAGCTAAGAATGCATGACTCTCATACAATACTGTATTATGTATGTGGCTGAAGTGTTCATGAATGAGAATAACAAATACAAGACTTCAGGAAAGATGGATAACGACCTCACTACTGCCTGACTAGTTAGCATTTAAATTCATTTTTCATCAAGCACATCTATTTGTGGTTTATGGAAATGACACTGTAAGCTTTACTCAAACACGATCTTGGAAATCAGATTGCCTGGCCAACGTTATCTTTTGTATAATTCATAATCATCTTGGAGGCTGATTTAATAAGATATGTGTTTGAAGAAATTACTCTGAGATAGCTTCAAAATCGGCAAACTATGTCCTTTCTCACTGTCAAAGCGAAACGATGCTGCAACGTCAGTTAATGAAATATGCCCCATCTACAAAATGAGGCTCACGTTTTATATGACATGCAAATAATCTCATATGTATGATTCAATAACAGATCAATGGCTCATGCTGCCTCCACCGAAGACTCCCAACAGAGGTACAAGATCTGTCAAGGTAAAATCAAACTTTGCTAATTATTTTTCCATCTCAGTGCAGTGGAAAAATAAAACAAACCTATGTACAAACATAGAGCTGTCAGGTTTTATTCAACCTCCAAGTGTTCACTGCAACAATACCAAAGTCTTGGCTACAACCTTGACTTGCTAACATTCTCCTGTTAACAAGCGGGTACACCCCTACAATTAAAGGCTGGCTCATGCCTATAGTTGGTGTACCCATTGCGGCCTCAGCTATCCAAGTAATTTTGATATTACTAGATACCAGCTGAGTTCAAGGTTTACTGTTACCTGATAAGACTTCCATCCTTCAAGAGAAGATGTCCTCTTTATCCATTTCTGGTGAAGCAGGTCTAGAAATGTCAAAAAGAGGCTGCGGAGAGCCAGTGCTTGATTTCCTGGCTTTGAGAAGATTAAGTGCTTCTGCAAGTTGCGCTTCAAGGCTGGACATTCGGACATTCAGGTTCTTAAGATCATCCTTAAGCTCAAGCTTGAGTTCCTGAAGTGAAGCCTGAAGCGTTTGCTCAGGGATGGGATAAAAGCTGTGCCTCGTTTCTGGAGGCTGAGCGGGGCTGCGGTCCTGAGGAGTCATGCGGAACTCACCTACTTTGTCCAGACGCAGGTCACTTTTGGTGATACCACTGTCACACGAGTCCGTCTTCTTTAGAGATGTTTGCGAGTCATGCGCAGTGGTCCGTTCAGGTAAAGTCTCCATAGATTCAGCTTTGGACACTTTGCTCCAGCTGTCGGCTTTGGCCATAGACTCCTTAAAGCGACCCCAACCTTTAACTTTGACAGGTTCTGCAGGGCGGCCTCCTACCAAGGAAACAGGTGAGGGCACCTGCAACTTTGCCTTTTCTGAGGGCGTGCTGCTTGGTGGTGTTGAAGGTGAAGGTGTTGAAGACGAGGGTGTTGCTGGGCTTTCAGTTACTGTGACAATGCTTGTAGTTGTAATGGCTGCTTTAGCCACTGGTACATCCACATAGACAGTACCCTTCTCGATATCTTGTTCATCCAAATCGGGTTTCTCGGTGGCCATGCGGGCTTCCTTCTGCTGTCGAAAGCGCTGAAAAAGCTTTCGAACAGGGTGATCTGGGGGCAAATTCAGAGGGGCTTCATTTTTACGCCTCTGTCGTTCCTCCTCTTCCCGCTTCACATCGCTGATCTTCCGGAAGACAATCTACAAGAAAATTGAAAGTACTTGTGACTGAAACATCATCATAGTAACCGTCAACTATAGATCTTAATGATAAACATCACACTTTGTATGGCTTCCTACACCAGGCCAGGTACAAAAACTGAACAAAATAAATAAACCCAGTAAGTATCAGTTTAATGTTCTACCATATTGATTGTAGAGTTTTTATGAGGAATACTGCCAAAGGTGTGATCCCTCAAAATGTCACATTTAAAGAGACTATTCTCCGAAGAGACAGAAAGTTCACATCAAGCCACTGGCTTCAGTGGGTGATGCTCTGTATACTAACCACCTACACAGCTGCTGCTAATAGGAAACTGTAAATTATGGCCCAAACACATTAGGATTTCTTTTTGTTGTTGTTGTTCTTTTTAAACAAACTTCGAACTTTTGTTGCACACCAAGTCCATAGATAATGACAACTTTAATAATTTTCTTTTAGAATTTTGCTTTCAGAGGACGTTAAACTAGAGCCACAGAATTCAGTTTAATTTCTGGATTTATTCTTGACATCCGAACAGACCAAGTGTTTGCTTTGTGTTAGGAAGTATGAGGAACTTTTTATCATCCTTCCTCCTTCACAGCTACATTTAGCCTCTTACTGCAAATTTCTAGAATGAGTGGATTAATAAAGCTCATTTAGCTAGTTCTGCAAGCTTCCTGTGGATGACTTTTGCTGAAAGGCAGTTTACACAAATGTAAATTAAAAAATACAGATCTACTTTTAAGAATGACTTAAGAAAAATTATTAGTAGGTCAGCATTTTTGTAAAAGCTTTTTTATTAACACAGCTAGCATACAAATACATTTCAATGCTGGACTGGGTCCCAGTTTGCTAATGCTAGCATGAAGACCAGTTGTGCAAAAATGACAATCTGCCTAACACGATCATTTACACATAACTACTAATATGTGACAGAGAATGATATCTATATAAATGCAATGGACGGCAAATACTAGAAGTTTAAGCAACTTACATTGATGAGTATTATTTTGTTAATAATTTAAGTCCAAAGCTAAGCTAAGCTAAGCTAACTGGTTAGCTGACAAGCTTTACATTGAATTTTTTTTGTTTTTTGTTTGTATGTTTTTATGATTTGTATTCATTTTTGCTGCTTTTTTTGTCTTTGAATTTTACTGTATTGTCCATGTCAAACAAAGTTGAAAATAACTCTGTATTAATATGTAAGAGAAAATGTCACAGAAATGTATTCGCTGAGTGTCATCTCGATATGTGGAATGATATTAATGAACCGCACTTCTGAGTGCAAGATCTGCAAAGTAACAAGTTGGCAATATGCTAAAACTTGGTCCTTAAAAATATTTCATGCTTTTAGGCAGAATTGTTAAATTAATAGAGCTAAAACAGGCAACTGTTGATTACCTTTAGTGATGCATTTATTTATTTAAACAATTATACTATTAATTAATTAGTTTCAATCTTAAAATTTATCAGAATATGTCAGAGAGATTTAAGATAGAAGGATTAGACTGAAATGTGATTTTTGAGGCTGACCACATAAAGACTATAAGGCAGTTTAAAAGTTAAAGGTCTGTACAAAATCAGAAAATGTAAATATGATTTTTAAACAAACAAATGGAGTATATCAATTTAAAAAAATTCTGTAAAAAAAGAAAACCATTTAATATCTCAAACAAATCTAGTTCTGGCATTTTAGTCCTGGAATTGTTATCACACATCAAGAAAACGATTTTATTAGGATAATGATGGCAGATTTTTCATTTTAGCTCTTATTTGCATAAAAACACAGTGCAAGAGACAAAATAATCACATTTGAATGTATTTCTGTTTAATTGATGAGGCGCTCAGAGCAGTACTTTGTATTACAAACAAAAGTAGCATATGTAGTTGTCATGGAGCCTGTCCAATATGAATAAGAGGAGATAAAGTAAATATACTCGTTACCAGGCATGACAATAAGATAAGAAATGAAAAATCATAAATCATCTCTGAAAAGTGAGACAGCTTTTATTATTTCATGCAGGATTACATTCCCACAGCTTGGATTGCTTGAGTGGAAACAGTCCAGGCTCTATTGTCTGCTGTACTTTTCCATTTAAAAACACAATCTCAAGAGTTGCAGTTAAAGGAAGCATTTGGCTCCTTGTTCGATCCATCTCTGGATTTCCCTGCTGTAGACGTTCAGGAAGTATGGGACCCTGGTGAATCGTGACTTTGATGCAGCAGATGAAATTGCTTCTTCATATGCAGGCAATTCAATCTTCCACTTAGACTCTCTCGGGCAGACTAACCTTATAAATGAGGTAATGATTGGTAGCTACACTTGTGTTGTTGATCACAGCTGCTCATTTCTGAGAGAAGGATATTAGAATGGCTTTAATACATGGTGACTATTTAATAGGACTGTTTTTGTATCAAATATATGAGCTCAGGCAACACAGCTAGTCAAGAGAAAGGTATCCAGTTTTATTTATTTCTAGGCATTTACTTTTTCATTAAACTGTTGTGCTGTTTTTCCTTTTTCCCAATAAACACAACTTAGTATACTAATATACTGTATTTATATCACAGTACCATGGTTTTATGATCAGTGGCAGAGAACAACCTTTACCTGCATGAGGCAGTTGCAGCAAATGTGTGTGTGTGTGTGTGTGTGTGTGTGTGTGTGTGTGTGTGTGTGTTAGAAATGTAAAATGATACTGAAGAGGATACAAAAAATTAAGACCAGGCCTTTGTTGGATCTGACTGAAATGCAACATATTCTTTATGTTCACTATGATGGACTAGCAGCCCTGTCCAGGGTGTACCCTGCCTCAACTAATAACTTCTAGCTTATGCTCCAGCCCCCACCCCATCTGCACTCATATATGCAGGTATAGAAATAGAAAATGATGGATGGATATATAGAAAATGAGTAGAAGTTAAACATTCATGCAAATGTTTACTGTAACTTGAATAGTTAACCATACGAAGGAAAGTTTACAAACCCTTGTGTAATAACTGGATGGATGGTGATTTTCTGTACATCTGTACATCTATGTTTTTATTGTTGTGAAGCACTTTGTGACCTTGTGTCTATGAAAAGCGCAATATAAATAAAGTTTATCTTTATAATGAAAATTTTCTTGCTGGATTTGCACTTGCAGCTTTGTTTTATTCCGTTTTAACATGGCTTCTTTGGCTTCCTTCTATTTGTGGGAAGAAAGAAAACACCAGTCTTTCTAGCTGATGTTTGCTGTAAATTACATCCACTAGAAGCTTATCCAGGAGGAAATTTACAGACTGTGTTAGTGCCTGCGAGCAACTAGTGTTTGTTACTGAGGTACACTTTGATATATTGTTGATGTTACAATTGAATGAAAGCAGCTCCAGATATTTAAAGGGAGGCTGACTGCAAATGTGAAAAAAATGTGGCTCCATTTGAAAGTGACAATGCTAATTCATGTAGTTCTTTAATGATCCAGTACTAACATGGTCTGCCTAGCCGAAAAAGCTGCAGCCTCTGGCTACAGTTTAACGAATCCTATCGTTTTAAGAAACATTTTGCTTTATATTTATATTTGTGGAAGCCATATTTAGTGTTGCTTAATGGCAAAAAACAAAGATTCTGTTTACTGGAGCAGATTGATCACATCCTGTATGCATAATAAAACTAGCAACTTTATAGTTACGCTGCTCATATTATACTGATGAATAATAATAAAAAAAATTCATATATCGTCATATTTTTAAGACCCCTTTTTGAAAGAATCTAGATTTACCACTTGATGTGAAAACTGCAGCATAAAACCAGAATCTGAACAGACGCAATTATTCTGTTTGTTGCAATCTTATGAGAAACTCACCCTCTTTCGCAGGTTGTAAGTGAGCAGCAGGTTTCTGGAGAAGTGGTTTGAAAATGCCGTGTAGAACTCCAGGACCTTCTGCAGAGCGTCACGCTTAATGACGTGCAAGTCGCAGTAGGTCAGTGCTCTGACGTTGGCGCAGGCCTGAGCCAGGGTGACCTCCTTCCAGAAAACATCCCCAAATACGTCTCCCTTACCTGCAGAGAGAGACGACACAATTTTAAACCGGTTATTCCTCCATAAATCATAGTTTAAGAGCGCCTTCAATAATAGTTTATAAATAATTTGCAAGTGCTTAAAAAAACGTATGAATCTTTCATATGAGCACATTTTGGGTTACCATGCTCTGACAGCCTGTCTGAGCAGAGGTGGGAAGTATTCCTTGAAATTGCTGTATTGCTGCCTTTTATAACTCTTTTTCAGCAAGTCATTGTTTGCCTGAACTTTTTCCAGCAAACTGAGTTTTCTAAATTCATCATAAATGTTACTTTATCCCCATTAGTGTAATCATAAGTGATTTGTTGAAATGTGGTTAAAATGTCAAAAAAAAACAAAAAAACAACTCATTTGTTCTTATAATCTACTTTATCACACTTGTATACTCAAATATTATGGCAAACAGCATACATTGTAAAGTAAGTAAGTAAATAAAGGTAGCCAGCCGAACATCATATTTTATGCATAGCAATTGATAAATCTGTCAATAAATTTTATATGTTTGGAAGAATCTTTTAAGCCAAAATGTCTTAGCTGATAAACATGCGCTTTATGAGACTGTGACTCTCAGTTTTATTACCTGCTACCTCAACATAATGAGATTGAATATGTTTCTTCTATTACATTTTACAACCTATAGTTGTTGAGATCTTTCAGAAATAATTTATAAAGTAAAAGTGTTAAAGTGAAAAAAATGTTTTTTAGTCTGTAAATGAAGTCACTCTTTAGGAAGAACTGGTAAAGGTACTTGCTCATTTTATTTTTTTCTGTAACCAATGTTTCATAAAAGATAATAAAAATAAAACAATAACAACAACAATAATAATAATGACACCTTGTCTTGCCAGGTTATGGAAAATCTAATCTTACACCACAGATATTAATACACATATTAATGTTTAAATGGAAACATTAAATTATGAGATAATAAATGAGACATTTTCCAGGCCTTTTTTCTTCCCCCAAAAATTCTGCCGATCAAAATGACATATAAACACATTTTCTATGTGAAAATAAGCACTTCATGTCACAAAAGGCCGAGATGCAGATGCTCTACATCTCTGCCTAATCTAACACGCATATGTTAATGAATATGAAAATTAGCCGCACCTCTGTCTACATTTGTTCCCTGGCTGCAGCTGCTGCTCCTCAACTCTGCTTAAACACTGTTGACTCTTCAGCTTGACTATCTTATCAAAAAGCTAATACTATGTTGCTAATATTGGATAAGCTTTGTTTTTGACTGCTTGATTAGCTTAAAGATATAACATGACCACAATCAATAAAACAAATCAATAAAACATCATAACCATAAATAAAACTAAAATGACAGGATTTGGGGGCTTTAGGTGAAAAATATTAACGTTTTAATTAAAAGCAACTTAGATCGACTCATGCATTTGCTCAGCAGGCTGGTCTGACTCATGTTCAGTGCTATTTTCAGTTAAAAGGCTCAACATGACTGTCTGAGAAGTAAACACCATGAAGAGCTATGATTCAAAGTGATAGCACTTATATCAGCAAAATGTTTGGCTAAATAAGAAAGAATGATGTTTGTGGTTTTACTTGACAGAAAACCCGTCACCAGATGACACGCTGCACATTATGTAGTTTATGACAACAAACAGCAAAAGCATTAATCAAACTAGCTTTTTAATCACAATGATCCACTGAACTGCTGGTATTTATAGACAAGATCTTTCTTGTTTGCAGATTTTTTTTTTTTTTTAGTTGCTGTTTCTGTTTACTATACCATTAACCTGATGAGAATGTGATTCATAGCTGCCCCTTTACAGCCTCAGGAACCATTAGCATCTCCACCCAGGTCAGTGGTATTGGGCCAACTCAAACAATTTATCTAAAAAGGAACTGATAGCAGGTTATTGGTATTAAAATGGGCCTCCTATTAATTTTTTTGTTAGCTAAATCGTTACAATAAATAGTAATAAATAGTAACTAAAAAAAAAGTACAGTTTCCCTATAATTCAGATGAATGAGATCAGATCAGCTGCAGGCTGTGGTTCACTGTACTTCATACTGGGATCCATTTCATCAGTAAGGTCACAAAGTGGAGGTGCGGACCTGAATGCAGAGACGGGAACCATGGATGCAGAATCAGGATGTTTTAATAAATTAAATGGAAAACCAGAAGACTAAACTGCGGCAGGCTAAGGACAAACTAACCCATGAGGCAAACGCAACAAACCAGCAAGCAGAACTGAAACCAAGGGCTATAAATACAGACAGAAACAGAACAAGACACTGGTGTAATGAATCAACTAATTGAGTCCAGGTGAATCTAATGACTGGGAAAGTAAAACAGTAAACAAGACATATGGAAACTAAACAAGGAAAACTGCAAAATATAACAGGAAACCAGAACTAAAGACACAACACAAAACATCACATCATGACAGTCTTATTTACTCTTATCTCAGGCCATAAATGGACATACATAATCTGAGATGCTATGAAGAACGCTTTTTTTAATTTGTAGAATGTTTTGAAAATTACTTTAAAATTTATTTTTTTCAGATATCAAAGCAGAACAAATAGATTTACATTCATTTGGACTCACAGCTTAACAAACCACAGGACTGACACACACAGCTGAAATTAGACGTATAAAAATGACTCGATAAAGAAATCGATGTGCCAATAAATTAAACAAAAATATGAAAAAATAGTTTTTTCCATTAGGAACCTATAAAATGTGAAATCCTACAGTCATTTGGGAAACACTTTTATCCAAAGCAACTTACATGTGATAAGTTCATCATAGCAACTAACCTAACATGGACGTCTTGTGGGTGGGAGGAAGCCGGAGTACACACTGCGAACCCACGCATACACAGTGAGATCATGCAAACTCCACACAGAAATCTCTCCCCGCCCAAGGTTCAAACCAGCAACATTCTTGCTGTGAGAAACCACTACACCACTGCTGCCCATTTACACATTTATATTTGGCTTGTCATTTTCAACAGCTTTTTAACGTTGTGTTATTATTTCTCCTATTTATTTACTATTCACGTCATGTTTAGTTTATCTGGTGCTTTTAAATTTCCTTTCCTTTATTTTTATGCCTTTTTTCTGTATTATTTTACTTTTTTTTAAAAATCCCTAAATCTATTTATTTCTGTATTTTATTTTCATCTTCCATCTTATTATTCATTCATTAATTAACATTTTTAACCAGTTATATTTTCATCCTCATAATTTCTAATTTAGCATTTTCTACCTCTATTAATTTTTCCAAGCATATTGATTTCTGTTTCCTTTTTCCATTTCTGTACGTATTTCTGCCTCGGCATGTAAATGATGGGGGCGTGTCTTAGGGCTGATCTTCTTTTGTTCGTTAAGCAACACTGAGCAGGTGGCAGGTTATGGGAAGAATAAGAATTGCCGTTTCTGCCTTCGGGAGGTTTCAAGTAGATTGAACCCCCGCAGAAACAGCTGACTTTCAACAGAAGATTGTACAGGATTTTTAGCTGAAAAATCACACAGGCACTGACAGCTGTTTAGTGTTTAGTGTGGATGCAGCAACAGAGAGGGTGTTCCAGCAGGCAGACACAACTTACAAAGGAACTGGCCAAGGGTTCTGGTGAAGTTAGCTGTGATGCTTCGAGAAAGTTGCCTTGATCAATGAGATGAAAACTTTTCTAAATGTTTCATGGGTTGCAACTAACCTTTGGAGAACCTTCTGCGAACTCCTGTTTTCCTTTCACTGGTTTAAAAAACACGATCTGCTGGGATTGTAGAGACTGTCCAAGCCTTCTTATTTATGTCAGCACATGTTTTTTCTCACTTATGAGGACAACTATACAGGAAAAATAAATGTGTTCAACGACTTTGTGTTGATTTTATTTGACTAATCAATACAGCTCCTATTGACAAGTACTGGGGGTCATGACCGGGCTGACCAACCAAATGTATTGATCCATTCCTGGCAGCATCTTTCCGCTCTACTCCAGCCACTTTGGAGCATCATCTCCTCAGTTTTTTCTCTACATCACTAAGCAGCATTATCCGTCCATCCATCCAGTTATTCATCCATCTATCCATCCATCCATCCAGTTATCCATCCATCCATCCATCCATCATCCATCCCTCCAGTTATCCATCCATCCATCCATCTATACATCCATCCATCCCTCCAGTTATCCATCCATCCATCCCTCCAGTTATCCATCCATCCATCCATTCATCCATCCATCCATCCAGTTATCCATCCATCCATCCATCCATCCATCCATCCATCCGTCACCTGTACTTGTAAATAGCCTGGTGTAGGTATTCACGTACCTCTGAACTTTCTCAGTGTAACATCATATGTGGGGATCAACATGGTGATGTATTAATTAAAGGAAAAAAAAGATAAAACATGACAGCAAGCTTCCAGGAGCAGAGATCTGACTGAAAAGGATTCAGACAAAGCAGAAAATCCCAGAGTATTTACAAAGCGTAGCTGACGGGACTGTGCATCACACAGTGTTAACAAATTTTTGCCCAAATCTTGAATCCATCTGTCAGCAGAAAACGATCCGCCAGCAGCTCAGCTTTCACTGCAGTCAGAAACACTTTGTAAGTTACTGCAGTACAGAAAGAAGAAAGTAAGATAAGAGTTTTTTTTCTCCTTGTTTTTTAATGTTGCTGCTATGCTGGAAAACATACTGAAACAAGCCTAAAGGCCACTTTAACCAAACTGCATCTTTGCTACAGATGTTTGTAACTGTTAAAAAATACTGTATCTGCAGAGCTGCTACTACAATCTTTGTCTCTGTGACAGGTTAGAAGACATTTCAGCAACTTTAGGTGAGATTGGTTGACCTTGGGTCCTTTTAATTGATAAGTTATATTTTTTTATGTATTATGCACTAATTTGGTTAACATATGAATCAATATTGTTTGAGAAAGTGTTTTCTAAAGGTCTGAAATAGGGTTAGCCATGGTGAACCAATTAAAAAAGTGAAATACTTCACTGGAAGTTGCAAATCTAATTTCCTCCCCTCTTCTTCTGATGCAACACAAAAACCAAAACAGTGAACAGATTTTATTTCACTCCCTTTCTAACTGATTGGAAAGCTACTACTGTTTTATGTTGCAGGAAGTTGCGACTAAGAGGAAGGTTGTAACTAAAGCAGCATCACTTTAACCTCGTCAGCTGACAAAAAAGAAACTCAGGAGCTCCTCAAAAGTGCTGAGCTCACCTAAAATGGCCACCACCTCATCATCTTGAATGACCTCCAGGGATCCCGACACCACAAAGCAGAGGCTGTCCACACTTTCCCCGGCATGGTAGATCAAGTCACCGGGAGCACAGTGGATTGTCTGAAACTCCATGGCCAGAGCTCTGAGACAGCCATCACTGGCCAGCCTGAAAGCTGGGTGCTCTTTGAAAACCTTGCGGTTGAGATGAACGCAGATATCGGCTCTCATGTCCTTCGGGCAAATCTGCAACACCTGAAGAAAGGAAAATAAGAACAGAGAAGAAATGGATGCAAAAGATCATTCGATACCAATCACAGCTCGCTGTTCATCATAATGTGTGACATGTGTAAAGGTCCATGAACGGAAGTGTTCCTGTACCAGTTCCCTCCCCCACAAACCGAGTGGTTCTGACCTGACTGAAGGCTGCAGCGTCACTCATAATAAAAATGATCAAACTTCCAGCTTTCTGCTTTGTCTTGTTAATAGCTGTGCACATTAGGTTTTTTTCAGCATATTGTTGCTATTATGTTGTATTGTGAGACTAAATGTCAGGGTTTGGTAGTGGGTGTGGAAGCAGGACTGGATGGATGTGGGAACTGAACGTTTAATGAAGATAACAGAAGCTGCACACGCAGGGTAACTCCATAAGTAACACAAGAGAAGGAAACCAAAACTAACAAGGACCATAAGGATGACACCCGGAAAGAAGAAAATGTCAGTTGGAGGAGTGGGTGGCTTAATAACACAAACCTTTTCCAGAACATGGAAAACCATTTAAATGAAGGATGCGAAAGTTGCAGGCCCATCCGTAAGCATTTTATCTAGGTTCAGTAACTGTCACAAGGTGGTGGAGGTGAGGCATGATGCTGCAGACAGGATGCTGGTAATGGTGATTTATTAGAACAGAAGAACAACTACGCTTAGGACTAAATTAAAGGCAACTCTTCTACAACTAGAAGAAAACCAACACAAGGGAGAATAACACAGGAAAAGAGAGCTGAAACCAGGAGGTGCATATACGCACACAGAACACAACAATACACAGGTGGAACACTGCAAAAACTCAGCCTTAAAAAACAAGAAAAAAATGTACAAAAATGAGGTAAATGTTGCTTAAAATAGGATAAATTATCTGCCAACAGAACAAGAAAATTAGGCTTGTCAAGACTTCCTAAAACAAGTAAAATACTCTTAAAACAAGAGGAATTCTCTGGCATAGAAACCAAGAATTATCTTACCTTTAAAAAAAATAAGCATATGTGTACTCAATTTAAGATTTTTAATCCTACTTAGATTTCAGTTTTTGCAGTGAATGGATGAGCTAAATGAAAGCAGATGATCCAACGATAAGGAAACAAGGCTTCACAGAAATCTACAAAATAAAACAGGAAACCAGAACTAAAGACTACAAGAACTACAAACCAAAACACACCAACTTAGTTTCTTTATTTTCTCTTTACAGCTTTTTTCCCCATCATTAATGCTTATTGACTTTTAAACTTCACATAAGTGTTACGCCGAAGAAGGCACTCCCGACTGTTCAGCTTGCCTAAAACACACACCTAATACACATTTCCCTTCTTGTTAAAAGGTTTTTTCCTGCCACTGTCGTCTCATGCAGCTCAGGGTGGGAGATTGGATCAAAGTCAAGATTTGATGCAATCTGTTGGCTTTCCTCAATGAGACTATTTATTGTGAATTGGCTGAAATTGATGTGTCTGTAAAGTGTCCTGAGATAACATTGTTGTGAGGTGGCACTATTCAAATAAAGCTGAATTGAACTGAATTAAATCTATATTGAACATGAATTCAAACTTATCCCCTCTGATGCATGGATTATTAAAAAACAATACCATATTTTTCTTGATCACATGCAGTATTTTATTTCTACAGACATGTTCAGAAACACTTTTCTTTGTCTTTAATATTATTTGACTTTTTATTTAGTTTATTTATTTTACTGAGGTAAAGTTGGTAATTACATGCATTTGTATACATAAAATTTTATACTACATTTGTTTATTCTTCTTGTGAGTGGCAGTGTGTTGGGTGACTTTATTAATGTCCACTGAAGTGGCAAAATTGTAAATATACCAATCGTCACTTATAAGTATACAAGAAAACAACCCTCACTGTAGTGCATCAAAGGGTTAACAATAACAACTGCACCAAAGGAAATAAAAAAAATCAATCTATCATTTTTATTAGCACCAATAACCTCATTTAAAACATCTGTTGCACATAAATCTCATATTCTGGAAAGTTTTATATCAGATACAGACTTTCTTTCCTCTTAATTAATGAGCAATTTGTTTAACATGTCAGCAAACTAGAGGCACTAGTCTCCTCTGTGTTTTGTTACCAGCACTGAAACAACATAGGAATTACACGGAAAATTCAACATTACTGTCTCTGAACTTTGCAAAAGCCATAAACAATAAATCAGATTAAACACTGAAACTGCTGGGCATCTCATGTTGCAGCAGGAAATGTTTAACGCTATTTCTATTTTCCTGTCTTCAGTGGTTACTCAGGCTGAACTCAGTCTAAACTCAAATAAACAGCAGGCTCGTGTTCTGTTAAGTAGGGCTGAGGGAGCTTATTAAAGAGCTTGCTATAAAGTCTCCAATTAATTTCTATAGTATCTGCCACAAAGTTTCTGCAACTGTTCTAAAAACACTAATTAGCTGTCACTGGGAAAAAAAAAACAACAACAACGCATTCTGCAGATAACATGTCACTAAGTCAAGACTAATATTTCCGGCATGAACCATACATGGTGGCAGCTACCAGCCCAGAATCCAGTCGCGATCTCATGATCGAGTGGCAACATTTTGCTCTGGTGCACCTCCTCTACAGGATACCAGGCTGTGGCAGGAGTCAGCCTTTAAAACAAACCTCTTTGAAGATGAATGCCAAGCAGAGAGGGATTATGTGCCATTTTTAGACCCTTCAGTGTGGCCTGCAGCCAGATAAATAAATAACACAGATGCAATGCAAGCATAAATGGGAGTGATTTTGATTAAAAGTGAGCCATTAAAGTACACAGGTTCTGCTGGCAGTAAAATCCCTGCTATTAACTGTAATGCTCATCATTTAGGATAGAAAAGGAAAATGACTGGACATTGGACAAGTGGATTTTTAATTAGCTTCACTGATATAAATGCTTAATTTTCTAATGCTCATGTAGTTTCAACAACGTCTGACTTCACAAGGATGACTTGGGCATGCCGTATATTTACCAATATGCTGCATGAGGCTGTTTACTAAAGGGGATGGAGTCGATGTGACCTCACAGGTGTCACGACTACGGTGGAGATGAGGACCCAAATGCAGCAAATGGGAGCCAGAGATGCAGAATAAAGATAGTTTTTAATCCCAAAAACAAAACTGAGGGTATGTAGGACACATGGGGCTTAAGAAGTCTAAACACATGACGAACAAAATGAACCAGCAATTGGGAACAGAAACCAAGGGGTTTAAATACTGAAACACAGAACAAGAAACAGTTGAAATGGATGAAACTAACGAGACCAGGTCAATCTAATGAACAGGAATAAAGGCTAAACAAGAAACAGGACACGTGAACTAAACAGGGAAAACTACAAAATAAAGCAGGAAACCACACAGGGTACAATGTCATTACAGGATGCGCAGGATTTTTAAAGTCAGTAATGTTTCAGCAATGGTGTTGTGTATTTTAATGCCTAATAATTAAGTTTTCCAAAGTTTTCCAAAGAAATTTCGTAAGGGAAGGAAGTCGAAATAAATACTTGCAATAAAAAAAAAAAAAAAAACAGCATGTCAAGGATGAGTAGATCTTTCTCCTCCTCTCTGACCTCCTTATTTGACCTGTGTTAGTTTTCATAACTCAGCACAACAGAATGACATTTTCCTGTCGTCTTTTCCTCTTGGTGCAGCCAGTCCATCACTCACTGCGGCTGAAGGATAACTGCTGATTCCCTATCCATTTAAAACTGACTCAAAGGATGACCAAGCAGCATTATATTACACTGTGGGAATGAAAACGTGTTGACAGAGCAGTCTCCACGCCTTGATGTCATGCCATTCAACAGAGTGCAGTTTGCTTTGCAGCCATCTGTTAGGGCAGCAGCATCAGGACCAGCGAGTTACAGAAACTAAATAAACAGATAAAGAAAGCTGCCACAGGAAGCCCCTTAAAGCTGATTGTGGAAAGAAGCTAAAAATAAAGAACAACACCGTACAGCCTCTACATATCCCAGTGATTAAACAACAAAGAGCCATGGTCCTTCAGGGGTTACTGTAGATCTTTCCCAATTCCAGGACACCTGCGACAGGCCATTGTACCTGAACCTGGCAGCAGGCTGTGCTGGAGCAGGGAGGCATCTAAAATCTGCTGCCCATTTCTGGCTCATATTAACTCATTGAAACATTACAATTTCCCATTCAAGAATAATCAGGTAAATTTAGATTTGATTCCATCCACAACCACATCATTGATCCTTATAATGTCTTTCTGAGACACTGCATCGCTGAACATCAGCATTTCACTTTACAGCATTACATCATACGCCAGCATCTAGATATCAACACGACTTTTTTAAACTAGCTCAGTCGGTTCTGGAAAGAAATAGGCAACAAGATAAAGACGGGAAGAGGGGAAAAGACAGAGAAAAAGTGATTACTTGTTGGAGAGAGCTCAGATTGCAGGTAAGATGGCAGATGAATGCTGAATTATAATTATCATTATTGATAATCATCACATGGCACCTTGATTCTTATAGAAAATCTGCCATGTGGAAGTTATAAGCTGCATATATTGATGCTATGAGAAGAATACTCAAGGTTCCCAGAAGTGGTAGTGCCAGTCAGATGTTTGTCACTGCAGGAGAGAGCACACTAAGCACTTCTAAGAAAAGTCATGTTTAAGTTTATGCAACACAAATCCACAAATAGTAACACTGTAGCTCTCTCAGATTATTCTGAGATCTGCTCCCAGGGCTCGTCCAGAACAAGCGGCAACCTCCGGCGGATAAAAGTCAAGCCTATGCGGAAGTGCCCAAAACTGCAGTTCCCCCCTCATCCACTAGGGGCTCCAAAATAGATCAAATCCCCATAGACTCCCATGTTAAAAAGATCAACTTCACAGCAGAAATAAACATGTTTACAGCCTGGTACAAACATTATTTTAGGTTTAATAGGTCAGGTTTACCTTCATGACAACTGGGGAGGAGTTCCTAACTTAAAAGTAATTTAATCTCGAAATTTGGCATATTTAGGGGCGTGTCCTTTTGATTGACAGGTACCCGATCTACTGCTTCAAGTAAGAACGTAGAACAACCGCGGTTTTTAGCCAGTGAACAGCATGACTTAGCTTTAGCCCGCTTACCTACAGTAGCTGGTTACTTCCTGTTAACTCCGGGTTAGCTCGGTTAGCTGTTAGCTACAGGCAGCTCAGAGTTCTCTCAATGTCAATTATCCACCCTGCCGCTCACAGCCCCCCTCTCAGCTCCACCTCTTTCCTCATATTTATGTTTTCCGGGAGAGATGACACACATGACGCAGCAAAGATGGTGATGGTAGGAACCGTGAGATGAGCTTCAGTTCAGCTTTTCAGAAACCAACGGGTGACATCACAAAGGCTCCATCCATCTTTTTATAGACAATCCATGGTCCCGACCGATTGGCTGAAATGTCTGCATGGTTTGAGATGATCATGATTATCTTTATGTTATTTTATGAACATCCTTTCTCGCTCTTTTATTATGCCTTATCTGTATTTTTATGGACTGCATTGGCTGCCAAAGACGTATTTTGACATCTTTTGCGCTTTCTGTATATGGAAAGCTGATTTGGCCGGGTAAAAGTTGAAGTAAACTGAGGGTTACTGGGGGTAAAAAAGTTTCATAATGTGGCTTTAAAAATTCTTCAAATCTGAAGGAAAGACCACAACGAAACTGTTGAAACAACATTACATTCACTGCTTTATTCACATGATGCTTCTGCTGTATAGTTAATGAAGAGATGTCTGCAAACTATGTCAGGCAGTCAACTTGAACAGCTCTGCTGCTTCCCACGTGATCTACCTCACAAGCTGCATTGCCATTACCTTTTTTCTCAAACTAAAAGCCATATTTGTGAGTTTTGACAAGTAACAATTGCGGTTTGCAGGTTTTTCCATGAGAAAAGTGTTCAGCGCATTAGCCTCAGTGTTTACCTCTCATCTCGTGAGAGGAACGAGATTTTACGAGAATGGTGGCTAACTTAGTGTCATCTCCTATTTGATGTTGAGAATTTTTACAGCTTTTTAAAGCTTTTCTCACTCATTTTCACAGTGGTTTGCTCCACATTGCGCCATCTTTTACTGGTCATTAGCCCCCATGTCACTCCTGGGACACGTAAATGCAAAAAAAGTGTTTCCATTACACTTTTGTAATATATTTCTTTATGGAAACATCTAAAAAAAACCACCTCATGAGAGTGTAAAAACTTTTTAGCAATATTTGAGACTTTTTTTTTAAAATGCAGGTGTTTTCATTAAGTGTTTTTTATTGCGATATTTAGTTTTTGCACAATTCTAGGTGTAATGGAAATGCACCTACACTCTGAATAACAATCACCAAATATACTCATCCAATCAGGGCAGTCCTATGTTAAAACTGCTAAATATTATCTTAATATTTGCAAATTATATCAGCAATCACTGTGATGCTTCCACCAACAAGCAGCCCAACAAGCACACAAGCTGAATTGATGTTTATAGCTTTTACAGGAATAGTTCTTCAGCATCTTTTAAAATCCATTTTCATTCTTTCCTGTTCAATAACCACGAAGCAAGAAGGTTGGAAACAGCCCATCTTTGCTGACGGATAACAAAATTCATCTCCACAACTGCCTTATTAACACGTTACGATTGGTTTGTTTAATCTGTACAAACACTGAAGTGTTACACCAACGAGTTTTGCAAGGTTTGTCCCCTCGGTCTCATCTGGATTGTGACGACTTCAGAGAAGAAGTTGTTAAAGCAGACTGCTGTAAGTATAATGAAATTCCATCTTTTTCTATTGGAGAAGACAAAATACCTGGAAACAGTAATCACATGCCGACATACCTTTTCAGTGTCTATACCCCGTGACATGGACCAGGTGGAGGCGATGTAGTCCATAACTCTCTCGCTCAAGCCTTTGGGCACCTGATAGAGTTTTAGAAAATCTCGGACGCTGTTGAGCATCTCATGATAACGATTTGTGTTGGCGTACATCTGCTGGAAGATGGTCGTTACGTTACCAAAGATGGTGGCGTAAAGGAGAGCTGAGAGGGAAAAAAAGGAGAGGAAGATTTTTAGAAAATTTTCATGCAGTTTGCTTTTGAGAGGCATATATAAGGTTGTTTATATTTACAGAGAAAAATTGTCCATGTAAAACTAGGTGGTTTACTGCCTGGTCCTTAAATGTGCTGCAGGACTTTAAAAATCGACATCACCTCTTCAACATCAGTATTTCTTACAGAAATGCTCGTAGATTATTTAAAACTGTTGTATTTTGTTTGTATTTAGTGCACCTTTGTGTCAGTAAAAGCCTCTTTTTTATGCTAGTTTCTCTGTTTCATGTAGAAAGGTCAGTGGAAATATGAATGCTCATGCTTACATATCCAGGTCATAAATCTCATTTGTCATAAAATGCAAATGCATGAGCTGGATTTTCACTGGATTTATCTTTAATCATGAATGGGTGGAGGCTATCCTAACTAGTCCTTTGCATATAAAGACAGTTAGAAGGCATTATAAACAACAGCAAAGAAAATCACATTTTTAAGTAGAGGAAATAAAATCTGCTTTAATTTAAAAAGTTACAAGTTACACTGAGCTTGAAAACTTCTGCAAAGAAAAGAAAGGCAGAAACTGACTCAGTATATTCAAAGCAAAAGACCCAGAGATAAGAGTGCTTGGATTTCAATCGAAACCGCGTCGTCTTGCACACACTTCCTCACACAGCTTAGGAACCGGGCTATCAACCGTAAAGCACCAATTTTCGTTCTAAAGTTTTACTGTCTACTAATAACATCAATATGATATCAAACACATATTTTTGCAGCACACATAGTTTAAAAAAACCTTTAGGAAGAAAAATGTATGGGATGTGCACAAGCTTGTGTGTATGGAAAAGGCGTGCAAAAGATTTTTGTACAATGATTTAAGCTTTTCTTCCTGAAGCTGCTTCTGTGTTTCATCGACTAAATGCTCCCAGTCGAAATTTTGCTGAAATGCAACACAGCATCGATCCTCAGCACTGTGAGAACACTTTGAGTCTGGACCACGCCATCACTTTTGGGCATCTATCCTCCTCTCTACGCGGACAAGTCCTCCAAAACCAAATATGGCAAAGAATGGTTCTGCTATCTGCATGTTTGTCTGCAGGGATGATATTAATGAGTTAACAAACAGTGCCATCAGTCTGTTTAATCAAATGAGACAATTTAGCATTTTCCTTTTGGCAAATTCTTCTTTTAATGAGGAATGGCCTCTGTATGACCACTCTACCATGAAGAGCTGATGGTGCTGCACCGATGGTTGCTGTTCTGGAAGACTCCTACTCTTCTGCAATGGATTTCCCACAAAGTAACAACAGGCTTGTTCGAAATCTGCCTGAACAACACCATCAAGGTATTTATAACTAAAGGTTTTTAATTTTACATTTATATCCTCACCCAATGTCTCACACCGCACGTTCCCTCAGATTTAATATTGTTTTATGCGGCTCATGCTTTGATTAAATCGCTGATTGTCTAAATTCCCATCAAGGGAAAAAAGTACAGTTACTGCATCATTTTGAGATTGATATTAAAAAAGATTTTCTTTTTTGTCTTGTGTGAAGAATTACATGAAAAGCAACAGAAAGAGCAGAGCAGCACATCTAAGGTGGTTCAACTGGTGCAACAGCTGGCGCATGTGTGTGGATCAAAGCCATCAGATGTCTGCTCTATGTGAGCAGTGCTCTCTTGGCACCAGAGCCCTAATTAGCCCTGCTAGAAGGGACAGAGAGGAAACATGCCAGCCAAACATTTCAATTATCCTCAGATGGTGACAGTAACCTGTGCGTGCACTTGTGCATGTTTGTTTATTTCACGGCGCACAATCAAAGTGTTGAAAAGCTGCACGGGGAATAATACTAATTAAAAAGTGCTCAAAAACTCCTCGAGGGGGACGATAAACCGCAACTTTCATCCTTTCATTACATTACTCAGCTGTGCAGCCACGTTATCAAGCAGCACGCCACTATGAGCCGTAATGCCTTAACGCTGTTTGGTTACATGTTCCCAGGCATCAAAATCAGCAGAGTTCAGGAAAGGTTTCCAAAGAGTCTGAGCCTATTAAATCAAAGATGAAGTGTTTGAGGATGACTGTGCCACAAGAACAAGCGCAGATGGCAACCTTCACTTCTCTCACAAGCAGGAAATGCTGTAACAAAGGAAACTCAACCAATCTGTGCAGAACAAAGCTGAAGCCAGTCAGCAACATCACCCCTCACACCTCGCTCGCTGCTGTACGCAACTTCATCGCACGTTGCTCACCATCAAACAGCTGGCTCGTTTGAAGGTAGCTAAAATATAGTTGTCAGAAACTCCAGCCCCCGGCCAACAGTTGCTATAGAAACAGGACATATGTATAAACCCCCCCCCACCAACTCTTTCCCATGCCACCCCGCAATCCCCCGTCACGCTGTGATCCTGTGCTGCCAGCACCGATCCAGTGCTGCTGGTAAAAATAGCTCAGTATCAGAGCATCCATATTTCATAGAGAACAGCCGTGGACTCCGCTAGATTGCATCTACAACCGAATCCTCCCAAGGCGCTCGGATTTTTAGATATTTACGATGATTTGTCTCTTACAATGAAAATTTTAGACAAAGACAAGTCTGCAAATGAGTTTTGCCAGATCCCCTGAGAATGTATTCATAAGCCCAACAGCCAAATCAGAGCGAAAGGTGGGCGGCTGTGGGGGGGGGGGGGGGGGGGGGGGGGGGGGGTGCAGTCACTTTCTCGTCTCAGGGTTGAGACTGTGCCTGGAAAAAGTACAATGGAGGTGAGGGGTGATTGCAGAGGGATCGGAGGGAGGGTTGAGCTAAATTGATCTGGCAGCATCAGTTATTGCTCTGAGGTGTTCCTCTCCGTGTGCAGTCACACATAATGGCCCCGTACTGTACGCCGTTTTATGAGCCGCATCAGGAAAAGATACATTATTAACACTGAGATGTGGGGAAAATGTTGTAAAAATCTTCATGAATTAGATGTTTTGCTTAAAGGTGGGGAAAAATTTGGCACTTGTTTTTTAATCACGTGACTCTAGAGAAATGGGGAGATTAAAACACATTATGCAAAATTTGAAGACAGTATTCATATTTAAACATAAAGAGTTATAAACTTAAAAACTGCAATTAGACCAAATGTTAAAATCGCTTCAGAAACTGAGAAAAAGTCTGTTTTTGTTTTGTTTTTTCCTGAGGTTTTGCAAATTTATGCCTCAGAAAAGCTGAATAACTCAACACATCACACAGCAGACTGGAGTAATGAGTGAAAGTGGACTAAAATGACACTGTATCTTTGCATCGCTGCATTAAGTCAGACTGACTGGAGCTGATTAAAATGAAAAAGAAACAAAAAAGTTGGAACTTTTTTGGGTTTTCAAGGTGTTGCATTAAATGTGCAGCGCAGTTTATTTACATCCAATATGGATGCATTTTCTTTGTTCTGCAGGAGGCTGTTGTGTAACTATGGGGACAGCAGGGAGGCGCTTTTCACTTTCAAACCTGCACATAATTCTGATTTTTCTGTCATTCACATCTTACAATGAGATATTTTCAGAGACAATTAAACCCTCTTTACATCAGATCCAGATTTTAGTTGCCTTCTTCTGACAATGATTAATATATTTTATGAAACTACCTCTGACAAAATTCATCAATTTACAAAAAATGATATTTAGAAAACTATTGCTAGGTAGTTATCAACAATCATTTGCTTAATTTGAGATCAGATCAGAATTTAGCAAAAGAAATATTAAACTACAATTGAACTATAAGAAAATGATGAGACTACTACTATAAATATTCATTTCCACTGACTAAACTGGTCTGTTGATAATAAATACAACAGACCAGTTTAGTCAATTGTAATTAATAAATGTATTAATAATTACAGTTAGTAATTTACAGTAAAGTTACAATTTACAGTAAAGTTACAATTTGATCCACATTAAGATTTTTCCTCAGTTTAATTCAAATTAATACATTTAATAAAAGGTATTATCATAATAATACTGATTATATGAATGCTGTTGGAAACTAGTAGCAGCATTCATACTGTTGGGAAGTGCAAAAAGCACAAATTATCAACATAAAGCAAGCCAAATATAAATAATACATTTTCTTCATTCATCTCCCAACTTTTAACCTTAGCTATTCGCACAGCCACACACACTCACAGACTGCTTCTTTTTCTACAATATGCAGCACTTCGATCCACCACAGATGTGCGTATTAGACATAATCGGGCTCAGTATCTTGCCCGAGGATACTTTAACATAAACAAAGCCTGGAGATCAACCTGCCAACCCTTCAGCTGGAGAAGAACCTTTCTAACCACCGATTCTCAGCCTCTACGTCAAACACAGACATGAGATCAATTCCTCAAATAGCGTAGATCATCTAAACCTGCAAACTTACAGTGGGGTTTTCAAGGTGGCAAGCTGCTATTTATCCACATAAAGTTTGAATTTATTGTACAAATGGTTTAAATTCTGACTGCTTTGCTGCGTCAAACAATCTGTCAAACAAAAGTCCTAAAGATTTTGTGTGAAGATGGAGAGATATCCACATTTCCAAACTTCACCTGCAGCAAAACAACCCTAAGTACCACTGATCTCCATCTGCTTTTGTCCATCTGACAACAATCATAAAAAGAACAATTTGAACTCTGTCAGGATGTCATGTTTTGTGTTCTCTTTAGTTCCTGGTTTCCTGTTTTAGTTTCCAGTTTTCCTGGTTTAGTTCCCTGATGTCTAGTTTCCTGTTTCCTGGACTCATTAGTTAAGTCATTCCACCTGTTTGTGTGTGTATATATATACAGTGAATTGGTTTCTGTTTTTAGTAACTGGATCATTGTGTGTGTGTGTGTGTGTGTGTGTGTGTGTGTGTGTGTGTGTGTGTGTGTGTGTGTGTGTGTGTGTGTGTGTTAGACCATGTATCCCTGGTGAGTTCTGCCTTCAGTTTATTCTGTGATTAAAACCTCTAGGTTCTGCATCTCTGGCTCCCTTCTCCTGCATTTGGGTCGACACCTCCACCACCACTTATGACAAAAGTTAACACATTACACACTGACTTTTACGTCCAGAAAACAAATCCAGTCAGACTGAGTCCAATAAATCATCCAAATCAGTCATATTGATTTACGAGCAAATGACTTTTTCTTTTGGTTTTTCTGTCCCATTTTCCACACTGTTGATGGAGACACTGCACTTGATTTGTATCACTAAGTTGAGTCAGTCAGTTGAGGAGCAGTTAAGCATCTGCTATGAATTTCAGACAGACGGAGAAAGTTGTGCAAAGCGCTACCCTGGGCTTCCCACTGCTAAGCACATTAGCATGCACCCCAGTGAGACGAAGTGCTATGAGGGCCTTCTGCACTTGATTAAATCTTGAGTTTTTTGGTGTTGGCTCTGTAGGTTTATTCACACACCGGCACACTTTCTTGGGCTCTGAAGTCATTAAATATTTGTGCGCACAATTTAAAATTCAGTAGGCATGAATTGCCAAACATTTAGCAAGGATATTTCATCTGGATCACATATTGCATGCATGAGCTATGAATCTGTAAGAACGTTTATCAACCATTAGTATGGATTTATTTTGGCCCCTTTTTCTTATCTCTGCTGACTCTAGATTGGCGTTGTGGTTTACAGCAGTTATGGTCTCATAACTTCATATTGATGTTCATTTCTCAAAACTAATTATAAAATTTTGTGAGTGCAATGTAAAAAGGTGTACTCAATACACTTAGGACTTGAAATTTCCTGCAAAAATAAATATCTAATCAAAGGTTTTAGAGTCAAATGTTTCTCATTGCATCCTACTGTACCATAAAATTCTCTTTAATAGCAATTCTGTGCAGTAAATAACAATTATTTATTTATTTGAATTAACTGGAAACAAAAAACTTATTCAAAACTGATGATGGGTGGTAGGAGACATCTAGAACTGGAAAAATAAGATTTCTACTGAAGAATTGAGAAAAAAAAGTTTTACTAAATCTAGCAACCATTTATTAAAGATTTCAATCTAAACTTAGTCTGATGGCAGAAGACTCTTATAAACCTTAACATGCCCCATCCTTTTTTATTTGTTTGGTAAAAAAAAAAAAAAAAAAAAAAAAAAAAAAAAAGATAGGAAAATTTAATTTTTTGTTTTTTATCTTATTTATTTTTACTCCTCTTGACACAGAAGTATACATAATGTTATATTTGTATAACATATTTCAGCCTAATTTGTACTTAGCATAATTTATTCATAAAAAATATTGGTTAGAAGAGTGTTAACTTTTGTCTTTATCTAATTTATAAATGAAAAGTCATGCGATAAATTGGTAAGGATTAAACAACTCATAGAGCCGTGCATTGCACGGTTTTAATGCACAACACGACGGTTTTAATGCGAACACCCTGACATGTGGCGAAGTGGATTATACCATGTAATGCATGGATCTGAGTTGTTTCATCCGCTTATACTATGGTTCCACACAGTAAACATTCTATAACAAATGTTCATATGTATGTATGTTTATATGTAACAAATGTATGCTAAACAACCGTTTTCCTACAGCGTGTTTCTCTCAGTCATCTGTTATAAGACAGCTGTTCTGAATCAGTTGATCAATACGTTGCCATGGTGATACTACGGTGATTTAACTTGCTGTACTACATGCAATGCAGCCAGATGCCATTAGAATTCTCACCGACCACGGTTTTAGTAAGGATTAAATTACTAGGAGCCATGCATTAGACTGTTATGATGTACAAAACAGAGTTTAGTTCCTCCGCGAAGTGTATTATAACCGTCTAATTTACAGATCCAAGTTGTTTAATCCGCTTGCACCATGGTCCCACACAGTAAACATTTTGTAACTAATTTGTATTTTTACAACACTTGCTAAACATGCCAAAGTTAAGTTTTTATGCCAAACAAATGCCATGAAGCTACAGCTCGTTTCTCTCATTCACCTGTTATGAGGCAGCTGATCAGGAATCAGTTGATTAATGCGTTGCTACGGTGACGCCCCGTAACGGAGGGATTTTACCATGATTTATCTTGCTTAACTATGTGTGCATAAGTATGTAAATAATGCAGCCAGTTGTCATTAGAATTATCACTGACCTGTCATGGTTTGTACCTTTTGTGTCTTTTTAGTTCCGGATTCCTGTTTTTTAGTGGGTTTTTTTTGTAGTTTTCCTCATTTAGTACCTTTTTGTCCTGTTTCCTGTTTTGCTTTCTTGTTCATTAGATTCACCTGGACTCAATTAGTTAAGTCAATACACCTGTGTCTTGTTCTGTTTCTGTCTGTATTTATACTCCTTGGTTTGAGTTCTGTTTGCTGGTTCATTTTATTAGTTTCATTTGTTAGTTTTTCTGCTGCTCAAACAGTTTTTAGAATTTAAGTTGGGTTTTTTTTCCTCTGCAATTTGGGTCCACACCACCACCTCCACACCGTGACACGGACCATAATATAAATATAAATAAAAACTAATGATAGGTCTGGCACTGGAACAAAATAAAACTGAGCAGCATATTCTGGACATACTGCTCAGTTTTTTTTTCTCAATTTTGATAGCTTTATTTATAATTCACTCATTGAAGTAACTGTGGCTTTTAAGAGCATAGCTGGGCTTCTCATGTATCTTCCAAATTGGAGATAAAAATAAAGAGCTTCCACTCACATCCAATCATCATCATGGCAACAGCAAAGATTTTCTCTCCGTCTGTTGTCGGGGCGATATTGCCGAAGCCGATGCTGGTCAAGCTGGTCATGGTGAAGTACAAGGACGTAATGTAGATAGAGTCCTTGCTTGGTCCACCATCCAGCTTTCCTGAGGTGGCATTCAAACGGTATGGTCTGCCCATCGTCTCTGCCAGGATGAAGAGCCAGCTGTCCATGCGGACCATTTTATTTTCCACATCGACGATCTCATAATCACCTATGCTGTACCTGAAAGGCAAATAATCAGTCATTTAGTACACAAGGCATCTCAAAATTAATAAACAGAAGTGGTTAAACAGAAAGCCCAGAAGTGGAGGAAGCATTTACATTTAACACATTACACCATCATCAGATTATGGTACAGTAATGTAAAAGCAAAGCTCAACAGCTCTAGGCATGTCATCATTTTTCCTTGATATTGTGACATTTAGTCAGGCTGTCACAGACCACAGCTTCTGAGACTGAAGAGTTGTGCGTTTGAGATGGTGGTCAGGAGCACAGGAGTATCCTTTTACCACCATTTCCATTCCAACTGGACACCTCAAACATAAAAAACACATCTCTTATCTGCAAAAATACCCTGCTGATTCTGCATTTATGGGGTGTGTCAGTGTTGGACAAAAAGCAGAGTGCAGAGAGCTGGCCATTCAGGAAGAAGAAGAGGAAGGAAAGCTCCACTGACATCCTGGAAGAAGAGGTGGAGGAGGACTAGAAACACCTGGGACTTCAGATGGACAACAGACTGGACTGGAAATGCAACACAAAAGCATCTTTTGGGAGGGAAGGAGCAGACTGAATCTCTTGGAAGCGAAGATCCTTCAGTGTTTGACCATGATGTTACTGAATATCTTCTATAAGTCTCAAAGAGCAATCATCTGTTGGGACAGCAGCATCAGAACCACTGAACAAACTGGTTAAGAAGGTTGGCTCTGTGCTGGAAGAAATGTGGAATCGCTTGATTGTCCAGAGAAGAATGCTGCACAAGCTGTTCGATATAATGAATAATTCTATTCTAATAATTCTATTTAACAATAACTATTAAATTCTTACAGGTATATAAAAAAAATCTACCTTGATAGATTTTTGAGCCAATTAGATTCAGGAGAGATCAATAAATATCACACTTTTTCAGGTGATGATTAAACACAATCACTGCTGTTCACATCTGACAGCATTTACTTCTACTTCTACAGTCATTTAGCAGATGCTGAGAATGAGAGCAACACAAGCAAGAAATCAAACAGGACATGTTAATTAGATGGAAGTCAGACTGCTGTGAGTCCAATAGCACACCAGTGCTGCCAAGTAGTGCACTAAAGAAAAAAAACAAAAGGCAACTAAAATATCATAATATGATTTTATTCTTAAGAATAAAAATTAAATTAATAAAAACTAAAATTAACTGCTCTTTTAACCAAAATAAAGCCACATTCTGAATATTGATCTTTATTTTCCCATAATATAATAAAAAACGTATTGAATACACTTATAAGTGATTGGTGCAAAGACGTTTGATCAATTGCTAGGAAAGACTCCAGCTTCACTGCAACCCTGAGTTGGACAAAGCAGTATAGTATTATTTTCTGGATCAATGCAATTGGATCATTGCTCATTTAATCAATGTAGGTGAAGGTATTGTTACACCCTTGGTAGAAAGCCTTTCCAAATCTATTATGGCGTCCATAAAACAGAACTCATTCAACTTTTCAATAAAATACAGCAGAAAAATCAGTAAATTCAGATACAAAAAAGTTTTTGATTATTTATCCTGAGTCTTTCTGGCTCTAAAAAAAAAACAACACAAGATCATAGATGTTTGAACTCTGCACAGATTCTTATGCATCATTCACTCCTGGCTTTTAATTTTCAGAAGAGGTCAAGGGCTAATGAATGCGTGTCTTATGAACATGTGGCCGCACTTTGAGCTAAATGTTCATTTGTTTTGCCAGTTAAATGTTGACTATACACAGAGGAAATGAGCAAAGTGACCACAAAGCTACAACCCACTACAAAGGAACATAAAATGATAACAAAAATGAACGATGATATACACACACACACATAAAGAGGTAAAAGCTGAATCACCACAATGTCGCTGAAAAATATGGAAAAATAGACAAAAAAGAACAACAAAAGACCATAAAGATATGCAGATATTTAAAGAACCAAACAAGATGCATGAAAAACCACAAAGAAAAATGGTCACAAGAAGATGAAATAATAACCACTAGGGGACCACTAGCAGACCACAAAAAGACAAAAATGAAAAAGATAAAAAAGAAATAGAAGCTACGAAAAATAGAGGCAGAGACACAAAATAGGCAAAGTAAAAAGTGACAACGGAGAGACACAAAATGGCCAAAAGACAAGACAGTAAAACAAACAAACAAAAAAATGTAGACAAAACCAAAGAGATCTAACTGACCACAAGATAAGGAATTTTATTAAATAAGATTAAAAACACAAAAGCAATACAATAAAAATTATTTTAAAAAATGGGAAAAAAGCCAAAGGCATTGAAAATGAAGGGAAATGTGCTAAATTAAAAAAAGAGACAAAAAATTAAAACAAGATGCAACAACCAAAACCTTGCCGACAGAGATGCTCATAAGTGTAAAACCAAATTTAAAAAAAAAAAAAACAGAAATAATTATATTTTTTCACTGTTTTAGATTAGCATGTAGCAAGCTAACATTAGCATAGCAGGTCCAGCTGCTAGCTCAAGCTCATAGAAATGCTGATGAAGGTATTCACTCATAAATTAAACCATATGGTTGTGATTTACTTGACTCAAGACCATTTAAAGAGGAAGATCTTAACAAAAGGTTATTTATTGTTTTTAAACATTTCATGTAAAGCTTCAATTGAAAGCTTACATTTGTGTTACAGACCAGATGGATTTTTCTGCATACGAAACCTCCAAGATTCCTGCTTCTTTCAGGAAGTTTTTGCACCAGTAAATGTGAAAATGATGATGCAATGTTTATGTCCCAAGTTGTTTTTCTTTGCTTTTTGGATGCTTCTTTTCCTCTGTTGCTCACTACAGGAGAAACAGATCCGGCTTCACTGTAAGCAGTTTTCCCCATGCACCCAACAGACTGTAAAATTTGAATATTTTTAATAAAGCCCTAAAGAAGTAAAACTTGCAAGTATTTTTATCGCATAGCAGGATTTTTCTTTTCTCTTTTACAGCTCTGTTGTGGTGACGAGAGCTGCAACCAGCTGTGGCTTTTTCTGTGTTAAAAATGTCAGCAGCAAGCAGAAAGAGGGTGCTGCTGCTGTCATCCCAGTTGATGATGGTTTAACTTTTCACAAGTCAGTGATCCAGCTCTGCATGTGACCATGGCAACGACAGAAACCACACAGGAGCTATTTTTACTGGTATCGCTGTCTGGTTTTGGAGCATCACCCCAGCTCCATTCACTCAGGTTTGATTATACCATTGAGACAAACACACAATGTTAATCACTTTGGTTCAAGCCTCTATGTGGAACTGGAAATGTGTAAACATGTGCAGAAGAGGTCATTTTGAATGGAGAATAACATAACAGAAACAAAGGACATCTGCAAATAATGAGTGTGCATCATCAACGGTGAAATGCATTAGTCCTGTTTTTATGTATGCAAGAGCTTAACTTGTGATGATACCTGCGTCACACTGTGTGTAAATCATAATGAAGCAGACACATGATGGAAACTTAATGCATCCAACACACATGCCTGCTGTAAAACAGATTATCTGATTAGACCCTGCAGGCCTATGCTCCATAAATTTACATATTAAAAAGAAAAACGTAATATCTACTTCAATCCAAGATTCGACTATCCGACAGACCCTCCTCTCCAAGACCCCTGTATAGACCTTACCAGGGAGGCTGAGGAGTGTGATTCCTCTGTAATTGGAACACACCCTCTGGTTCCCCTTCTTAAAAAGGGAGACCACCACCCCAGTCTGCCAGTCTAGAGGCACTGTCCAAGCAATGCTGCAGAGGCGTGTCAGACAGGACAGCCCCACAGCGCCCAAGGCCTTAAGAAACTCCAGGTGGATCTCATCCATCCCCGGGGCCTAGCCACCAAAGAACCTTTTAACCACTTTAGCCCCATAGATAGGAGAGTCCACCCCTAAGTCCCCCAGCTCTGCTTCCTCACCAGAAGACATGCCTCCCTTTCGTCCACCAGGGTAAACCCCAAAGTACAGGCACCAAGCAGGGTCCCTGCCACCCACCTTACATTGCACCCGACCCCTATGGCTCCTCCAGCAGATGGTGATCCAAAGGGAGGTGGGGCCACGTAAGCCTTTTGGGCTGAGCCTGACCGGGCCCCACAGGCAAAGGCCTGGCCACCAGACGCTCGCTCTCATGCCCCACCCACAGGCCTGGCTCCAGAAGGGGGCCCTGGTGACCCATGTCCAAGCAAGGGAACATTTCCGCTCATGGTGGTCGTCATCATAGGGTTCTTTGAGACGCACCTAGTCTGGTCCCTCCCCAAGACTCCTGTTTGCACTGGGTGACCCTACTAGAGGCATCAAGCCCCGACAACATAGCTGCTAGGATCTTCAGGACACACATCCCCCTTCACCACAATAAGGTGGCAGCTCAGGAAGGAGGTAATAGTTCTCTTACAACCACGATAACTTTGTTCCCTTGAGATGATCAAAACATAGCTTAAATGCCTGAAAACAAGTATGCTGACATCAACTGGTTCCTTATTAAGTCACAACTTAGTTTTATTGTTGGCTGTGCAATTTAGCCAACATGCCCCTATGCAGAGCCTCCAACATAAAATGATACTTCTTACATTTTATTTTCATTTAATCCACTTTTTGACAACTTTCACTGACCCCCCTTGAGGACATTTATATGTGGTTGCCACAGCAGAGTCTGCAGCATATCAAGGGCAGCTCCTGCATTAACTGTTTGCACTACAAAATTTATAAGATGCTACAGAGTCATTAAAACTCAGAAATTTCATTGTATGTTACATGCAGGGGCAGAGAGAGGAAGCAGCGATAAGAGACATACCAAATGCAAGCCAGCCAGTGTGCAGCGAGCCCAAAAACACACACCAACAGCACCAGTACAGCTGCCCCATACTCGATGTAGTGATCCAGTTTACGGGCGACCCGACCCAGACGGAGAAGCCGGACCACCTTAAGAGAGCTGAACAGACTGCTGATCCCCTGAAAGAAAAGTGACAGAAGAGAAAGATCAGCAACAAAATTTAAATAAGACAGAAAGAATGAAAAATGTGGGTTTTTTTTTAAATAAGCCTTTGTCATTTCAAGGCTATGCAACATTAAATGTGTTTAGTATCTAAATTTACTGAATATAAAGCTTCATTATGTATTCATATTATGTTATAACTGTGACTTTAAACATGAGAAATATGCACAATAACAGCTTGTACATTTTCCTAAATATGTCCTTTGTTCTTTGTTTAGCAGCTGGTGAAAAACTTGTCTTTTGTCATTTAACAATATTTTTTACTAAACTCACAGGCCACTTTATCATATACACTTTGCATGTACTGGTTTGGACCCTATTTGGTATTCAGAACAACCTTAATTATTTATGGCATAGAATCATCAAGGTGTTGGAAACATTCCTCAGAGATTTTTGTCTGTATTGACATGATGGTATCACACACAGCTGCTCCACATCCCAACGGTGCCCTATTGGATTGGGATCTGGTGACTGTGGAGGCCAGTGGAGTGAAGTGAACTGATTCTCATGTTTGAGAAACCAGTTTGAGATAATTTGGACTTTGTGACATGGTGCATTTTCCTACTGGAAGTAGATGGGTACAATGGTGATAAGGAGATGAACATGGACGGCAGTGACACTCAGTTATTCGCGACTGTTGTGTTTAATCCATGCAGTGTTGCTACTAAGAGGTGCAAAGAAAATAATTAAGCCGCCTACACTGTTGATGCAAGGCCGGATGGGTTTATGCCTTTATATCATATTCTTGCCCTACCATCTGAATATGTAGATGCCTAAATCTGGCCTTATCAGACTAGGCAATGATTTTCCATCTTCTATTGTCCAGTTTTGGTGAGACTGTGTGGATTGTAGTTTCAGTTTCCTCTTTTCAGGTGATAGGAGTGACCGTGAGTGTGGTCTTTTGCAGCTGGGGCTCATCTGCTTCAAGGTTGGAAGTATTGTGTACTAGAAATGATACTCTGCAGACTTTGGTGTTAACCCGTAGTTACTTGTGGCTATTATCATGTTCCAGTCTGCCCATTCTGCTGCAACAAACCTAACATTATACTGAAGACTAATGCAAGAGGAAAGCATTACTTTGCAAAACTAATCACAAAATTAAACACAAAATTATGAAAAACAAACACTTAAAAACATTGATACATAAAGCATGAAGAAATTTTATAACTTTGAAGATTTACACAAGCAGATCCTGAATGACAACTCAGCTTAAATGTTGCCTGACACACCAACTCAATAACTCACACAGACAACTGCAATGCCATCACTGCCTTGGCGTTTACAGCCGGTGGTATTCTGCATGTGTCTGCATGCTCTATCAGAGGTATTGATTTTGCTAATGTGCTGTGGTCTGCAATGCGAGTACAACTGCAGTGCTTGCTGTCACTTGATCCAATCTAGCTGCCTGCCAGACACCATACACCCAGCTTGATCTAAAATCACTTTAGAGCTCTGCGATGACAGAATTTAGTTATCAGTGCAACTACGCTTTAGCAAAAACTCTGCAACACAAATTGGAAGAAAAGTTTGTGAGTCCATCAGTGTGAAGGAGATTTGCAGGAGCTGTTGTTTTTTTTTTTTTTTTTGCTCAGAAACCCTCAGATAAGTGCATTTATTTGCTTGAGCTTCTTTCATACACACACGCTTCTTTATATTTGGAAGTGTTTGCTTTGTGTCTGGATGTGCAGTCTGGTCACTTTTATTTAAAGGTTGCTATGGATTTTTTTTTTTTTTGTAACAGTGCCTGACCAAAGTGAAAAGAGAAACTACTGATTGAGTTATGGCCTCATATCCAGTAAAATGACAGGAGCTCTTCTCTGTCTGACACACTCCCAGGGGACAGAAAAGAGATGGCAAAGCAGACAGTGAGCCTGGGTGAAGTGAAAGTTAACAAGCTAAGATCATTACTGTAAGTGCAATAAAAACTTTGCAGGTAAGTAGCCAATAAGTAGCTCAACAAGCCTTCAGCGAAGAGAAGCCGCCACGCTGTGCAACAACAGCAAAACTGACCAATCACAGCAAAAAGTGAGGATTTTTTTCTTTATTTAAAAATCTATCAAATCGTTATGCAGTCCCAGGTGTGCTGCTCAGAGTAGTAGCAGTCAGTCACCACTCTGTAGCACCTTTCCTTCTCCAGCTGTAGCTAAGGATACGAGTGTGTTACCATGGTAATGCAAGGTTCCTTCTGTCACTGAAGCTTTCTCACCTTTTCTAATTTGTTAGGCTTGTATAATGCTCCAATTAGCGACAAGAAAATCAACCTTCAGGTTTGACACGACTTGACCAAATATGAGTATTCAGTTTCAGGATGTGTTGTACAGTATTTGATTTAAATTGAATCTAATCTACTGGACTGTGGTCTGCTGGCTCAAACTGACAGCTGATTTATGCCACATTATATGTTTTATCTACTTAAAATAATGCAATATAATTTTATTTTATTTTAGATATGAAATAACCATTATTACAATAATATCTACCTGCTTACATCCACTAATTGCTGTATTTGTTAAATAACACATTATCCAGCTGATTTACTTAATAAATGTGGTGTTCTCTTGCTCTAATCAACCAAATGGAGTAAAAATGCATTTTTTCCTTGGCTCACTACTATTATATATCCTTTCAACTTTCTAACCTGTCTTAAAATAAACCGTGATGACCGTAAGATGTAGCTAGCATATTTTATTTATGGGAAGGTTGATGGTGTAGTGGCTGTTCTGTTTTACGTAATCACTATGTTGCTTTTTTCAATTCATTTTACGTAAGGTGCTTTATGATTTTTATCTGTGAAAGTTTCTCTTTAAATATATTTTTACTAACTTCAATTTCTTTTAATTGAACTGAAACAAAATGGAAATAAACTGTAGAAATTTGGAAACCACCTGACATTGAAGAGAGCTCTTGTCTTTAAAGACAGGCCAACTTAAAGCTATCAACATCCTGATCAACATGATCAACAGTTTTCATGGGTTTATTCATACATGTGGTTATGGTTAAACATGTGAACATTGTTTTAACTTTGCATGGAATAAATTACCCTCCATTATAAACTAAAACTTTGACAGTCCTGGTCAGGCAAATATGAATTATCATGATAACATACCACACATTTAATCCAATAATGGGGCATCGTTCAATAAGCTGTGCTCCTCGTACACACAAAAGTAAAAATACTTTTTAGCCCGACTTCAATTAAAATGATTCTTTTATGGTTTCAGTAAAGAAAAGCTTATTGTGTTGACAGCATCTCTACTAAAAGTATTAATACTGAAATGTAAATGTGTAATGAAGTGCAAATCTCCCCACCTGTCCTGAGTATTTATGTGTGACTACTTGCCTATCTGCAACCAAACTCACACAGCAATATCCTGCAGGGACTATATCACAGCTTTCAATATTGCAAATGAAATAGAATCTACTCTAATTATCTATATTTATATAAAAGAGTGAAACTGAGAGACAGTATATGTGCATTTAATCAATGTTGTTTTTAAAGGAGGATGACATGTGGAGAAAAGGATCCTACTTTCAAATCAGAGCAGAAGAAAAGCCAAACACAATTATTAGAGTCTGCATGTAACATGCAGTTATTCTTCTAGTGAGATGAACGATACAGCAAAAACCTTACATTGACCTGGAACTGAAGCAGCTTGCTTTTGTTTAAGATAAACTGCTGCAAGAAATGACGGATAATAAAGTAACTTTGATGTGAGATTGTAGTCTCAAAGTGGAAAAGAAAGTGAGAAGACCCAGAAAAACATTTGTTTTATGGAGGAAAGATACGCCTGCACAGCTGTTGAGAAAAGAAGTGTTCCTTATTGCTGATCCTGTTTCTTTCCTGTTGATGTTTTCAGGGTTAAGCACTGGTTGTATAGTTAAGATGATTTTGTTAAGCTTTAGATCATTTCGTTCCTCATTTTGCCCATGCTCACCTTGACACCAAATCAAGCAGTTCTATTCATCAAACTAATTATTGCTTCACTGCAAAATCTGACGTGATCTTGATCTTGTTTGGGCGGAAAAAATAACAGCACAGCTTTAATTACAGCATTCTGTTGCAAAACACAACGCTGCAATATTCAACTGTCAGTATTCACTTTAGTTTTAAGTTGATTTGTGGATTAGATGATTGCAGTCTCTGCCAGTTCTGAAGAAAAAGGAACACATATCGGTCATTTTTGCACGCTGTGGAAGAAGCATACATGACTACAACAGCTTGGCATCTCCTCCTCATGTCGGTCATGGGTGTGAAAACATGTTGCAGTGGGGTTGCATCCTATTCCTCAACCAGACGTTGTTGAAGTTTAACCAGCATGGATGTGTTGGTCACTCTGATTCGTATACTAGACTCAAGCTGATCCCAGATGTCTTCAACTGGGTTATGGTCTGGACTCAAAGCAGAGCCTTATATTCTTGACACCCAATTTTGTAGTTACACGGATGATCCTGGCTCTTTAAGGGGGGATGTTGTCACCCTAGACCTAGAGGATGGACTTAGGTCCCACATTCTGTGGATATGGGATCTCCACTGACTCTAGACTCTCATTAAGATATCTCTGTTGATCACCAATCAGGTGCCAGTTATAAATCTGTGACTGGTTCACACCTCCCAGCACTTGAATCTTTAACCCTATAAAGCCAAACATGTAATATATCTGATACATACAGTTTCTGAAACATTTTGCATCACTTTATGAAAGGAACATTGCTCCAAATCCCGTTGAACACAATCCGACACGTCTTCTGCCTCCTAATGGACATCAGGACACATTAGGTCACACTACAATCATCTTGATATATCACATGGTAATTAAATAGTAAAAATACAAAATAATAAATTGGTCATTTATTAGCATAACTTGGGTACTACTCCCAAGTTAAGCTGTGTTGCTTATTCCACAAATGCAGGATCCCTACAACCTCATCGCAGAGGTGACTAATCAGGCTTTCCATCAGTGTATAAAGTAATACCAACGGGTATTATCATAAGGGAGAAATACTCCACAAAACACAGATTTATTTACTTTTTTATATATTATTAGAGGAACAAATATTGCATGTTTTAACACTGTTTCATGTTAATCTTTAAAGAAAATTTAGGTGCATCAGAGTTTTCTCTTCCTGTTGTAAAGTTGATACTGAAGTTATTTAATTGACTTTGATCACTAAACCTGAAAAATTTTAAGATGCTCAACATCTAAAGTTCAATGTAAATAACAATATAATGCCATACCTGTTGGATCAACAGTCAAGAGCATCTGTCAGTATCTTTTACAACTCCAAAATCAATAAAACGTTTTGTATGGACAATCATGGAAAAGAATTAAAGTGGTCTTTATGATGCTTAACTCAATCTTCAAAACTAGCTAACGTACATTTCTGCTGACTTAAGACAAAATCATGCCAATTTCATGATCCTGTTAGCTTTACCTGGCATCAGAAAAACAAGCATAATATCGCAACTTGCCTTCCCTGACATTCATTTCCTGCTTTGATCATTTTCCTGTACTACAGGAACGAACGTTATCATCACAACCTGATGGAGAGTTGAACGATTTCTGTTAAACAAGTATGTGTGTGGTAATTAGTAAAATGAGAACAAAACTGTTTGTGATCAAATTCTAATCATACTCAAGCCTACTTGAGTGACAGCTCGGTGGTTCCAATTCTTCGCATCGCGTCCCATGCATGAACACAGGCAGAAGAGGAGGGGAGTGGGGGCCATGCAAACAGAATGGAGGGATGAAAAAGAAGGAAAAAAATGAAGCACAAGTAAGAGAAAGGACACTTAATCATTGGCAAGCAACAAATGAACACATGAGAAAATTAAGAATCCATAATGAAATAAGAAGAAAACAGGAAAGATAAATATAATCTGCACAGTAAAGTGTGCAGAGTAGGACGAAAGCATGCACTGAATGGTTTAACAATTAAAAATAACTTTGGCAGCTGTTTCCTGTCAACAATCTTTCCTTTTATTATTTATTTTATTAACTTGTAAATATGCTCAAGGAAGAACAGCCATCGAAGGAATTCCAGTCGCGTGTCTGTAGCAGTGAGATGTTTCGGCTCAGGCTTAATAGCAGACGACGGTTTAATCACTCTCATTCGCTCTTACCACAGATTGCCTCAAAGTCATTTAGAACAAAATAGTTTCTGCACAGGGAAAACAATCCTGAGCTTCAATATAACAAGTTTTTGTTTTATTTTCTCATTTAACTTATTAATGTCAAGTCAATAACATATCTGATTGTAAAATGCCAGAAACAGTGATTACAATATCCCAGATTCTGAGGAAACAAACCAGCAAATTGGTTTTGAAACAGAAAAACATTTAAAGTGATTAAATAAAAATGAGATACCCTGCCAATGTTTGTGTTGTATATTTGTTAGAAATGCACTTTAAGTCTCTGGAAACTCTTCATCAGGCAATCACTGAGCATGCTCAGTTGATGTTTGTGGATTAAAATATTGATGTTAAACAGTACTCAGATCCCTGTTAATTATTAATTCCTTTATTCTCTTTTGATTCTATAATTTTCTAGCTGTTAGCTGTTAGATTAGTCTGCATTATAGTTAATTTAAATTTGTACATTTTATTGATCAGCTCAGTCTCTAAACATCTGCAAACCTTCATTAATCTGCAGAAAATAAGTCTTTATGTCTACTTTGAGGCTCACAGCCTTGCTTATGAAACCCTGAAATTTAAATAATGTACATAATGTACATTCATTTCCCCCTAAAAAACAAACAACCACCTAAAAGCTAATTTATTCATACTTTTATCATCAAGCTCCAAATTGTGATATCCTTGTTGGAAGCCTGACTTTAACAAAAAAAAAACAAAAAACAACACATATCACAACTGATAAATCAGAAAAATGATTACATGAGTGATCACATAAATAGCTGTACTGCTACATTTTCAAGCTGACGCCAATGCAATAGAAATATCATTTTATCAATACATGCCAAAAAATGAGCTGAACTGAGATTTTAAACCCAGTCAGTTTGATTAACATTTCAGAAGTTGTTTTTCACAGAAGCTAAACTTAAGCTACTTCGTTTGCTTTTAACAGACTGTAAACAGCAAAGACAAGCGTTTCAGAGACCTCTAACTTTTCTCTTGATGATCAAATAACACCAGCATTACCCTTTAAAATCACAAAAAAAAGCTTTTGCTTTTCTCTTCTGCTGACCCCGGACTGTTTCAGCTTGGATACATGAACTTGTCAGCATTGAGGATGCTGAAGCGCTGAAAGACTAAAAATGATCAAAACACTGGACAAACAAACAAAAAAAACAAGAAAAAAAGAACTCTCTGCCTTCCTTTAAAAAAAAAAAAAAACTCATTTAACTGCTTTACAACTGCTTTTCACCTCTCCTTCCACTGTGTGCAGTACCTTGCAGTCCCCATGAGCCAACATACGGAGAGCTGCTCGCTTTTACACACTGTGTTGTTAAATGCGACCACATTTTATTTACACCTTTTACAACGCCACGCGAACATGCATAAATCATGAGCCATGATGCATCCAAGCACTCACGATGAAACACTGAGTCAATGAAAAATGGCCATGAAGGATACAAAAACTCCATTTCATCAATGGACAAGGGGAGAAAAAAGATCCAGAGATTTAATATGTGCAAAGTGAACAACCTCAAACATGTAAGCTCTCATATAAGCTATCGAGCCTCTTCAGTCAATATTTAATTAAAAAAAAAAAAAAGCAACCTGTTTTCTCTCTGTATATAACTGAAAATAATTACTGAAGATGGGCAGCTTTTCGTTAACCTTCATTTACCAGCATCCACCAAGCAGATCACAAAACCAGTCTATCTAACTAGTTCAAACATATCAACTAAAATAAAACCCACAATAACTGCAAGCCTTTATTTAAACCATGTTTTCTCACGATTCATTCCTTTTCTCAGCTGCCTGTAGGTGTTAATGGTTGATGGGACATCATAACACAGCAGTGCACTGAAGGGTGCACAGGTTGCGCAATGCAACGCCACCCCCTCAATTAAAATGTCCCAATTATCATAAGGTCCCTGTGATGGCTCTCCAGCAAGCAATCATCACATCAGCAAAACATTAAGAAAAACACAAACAAGCATATTATCACTGCTTTTTTTCATAATCACTACACAAAATAACCAGTGAACTGGATCTGAGATACTGAGGTTATTAGACATTGCTGAATGCTTGCATGGAAACATAACAATCTATCAGCCACCTTTGTAATTAATCATGTCCAATTTTAGTGGCAGAAATCAGCCTCTTGCAACTTAGTTCATGTCCTTTTTTCTAACATGTCATGTAACTTCTTGTTAAAACTAAAATATTCTTACACAGCCAGATACCCTAATAGAAATGTGGTCAATAATAAGGTTTGCTCTGGTGGCATCTGAAGCTCTATAAAAGATGAGGGGCTCTCCCTCTCCGGACTTGATAATGGCTGTCGTACTCTGACAAATCAGAAAAACCAAGAGGGACTTTTTACCGTCCAGATTCATCTGCCCACCGAGTCTTTTTTTTCTCTAACAGCTTCTGTTTTCCACCTCACCTCAAAACACCGTGACAACGTTTCAGCACTTTAAAGATGAGGAATGACAAAGAGAGAGAAGGAGCAGAGTCCTGGACATAACAGATCACCTGGAGGTCAATCTTATAATTTAGCAGTTTTTCTTCTTAAATGTCAGAAAATAAGGAAAACTGTCAATCACTTCTTGAAAGTGCCACTCAGTTGTTTTTTCCTTGTTTTTGTTGCCCACATCTCAAATAAACATTGCACAAAAAGTAAGGAAATTAGAGCGAGGTAGAGAATTTTTTTGTTTAAAGTAAAATGCATGTGTGGGATGAGCACTAGAGTTAAGTATGTGGGCGGTGCTCATTAATGCCTTCCTTGTCAATGCCAAACAGCTTATTCTGCTATTGACTCTTGTTTGGTGTCATCTACTGGGCGGAATGATTGAAGTCTGAGAATTATTCATGATAGCCCGGCATATCTTCCGCATGGTGGTCACCAGACATGGCAACCCATTCCTCAACCAGCACTTGTCACAAGTCAGCTGATGTGGCTGTGTTGGTTGACCTGGTACGAACAGGACACCCAAGCTGATGCTACAAGTGTTCAGCAGGGCTGAGGTCAGCTGTTGCATCCTCTCATCTCCAAAATCCTGGAGGTAGAGTTTAAAAAAAAAAAAAAAACAGCTGTGAGTTGAGCGTTGTCATTGATAAAGTTTGGTACCAGACTGCTGAGACGTAGGATTGCTGCTTTTTTATACCTCTTTGCACTGAAACTACCTCCAATTATGACAAGCTTTGTTTTTCCAGCGAGGGAAAAAGTTTTCCAGTCATCACATTGACGGAAAAGATTTGGCAAGTTTTTCATGTGTGCAGCCCAATCAACCCCACGACTCATCCCACAAATGCATTTTTTCCTTCTAAAATGTGGCGCACTGTTGGAAATCCTGTTTACATGCCTCTAAAATGTGGCGCATTTTAGAGGCATGTAAACAGGATTTCCAACAGTATAAAAGTTATTGCCAAGAAGCATTTTTACAAGGAAGGGAAAAAAATTAACCCAGCACTAATTTTCTTACTTTTTAAAAAAAATAAGTTTACTGGTTTCTATTACCTAAAGAGAAGCATAGTGGCATCTTCTCATTTTTTAGAAGCAAGAAAAATCTGCATGAAAGATTAAAACAATTAATACGTTTACTTATAGTTTCCTTTCATTCAGCAGCACACACAGTGCTAGACTTACCTCATCTACTTTCTCAAATGCGTTGATGATATCATACGGTAGGCAGGACAGCAGGTCAATAACAAACCAAGTCTTCAGGTAGTTCATTCGGATCAGCTTGGGGTCCGAGATGACTTCCCCAGCGGGTCCAACAAATGTAGTGTGAAAGTTCAAAACAATATCCACCAGGAATATGACATCCACGATGCTGTCCACCACCAGCCAGGTCACATTGTTATGCTTTGTCTTGAAGGAGACGTTGTACGGGACCATGATGGCGGTGTAGAAAGTGAGGATGAGGATGACCCAGTCCCACGTGGTTTTGAAGAGGCAGTAGTGCAGGATGATGTGAGGAGGTGTTTTGGGGGTCTCCTGTTTGTACTGAGGTAGGATGTCGGAGCCGAGCTGCAATACCTGCCAAAAGGAAACATAATGCAGGCAGGTAAATAATATGCATCGCAGGACGATGTTGCAGTTTTAACTATGTGCATGTCTTACACACTTTCTTAATGATTTTTAAATAATGTTTCACTTTTATAACTGATTAAAATCATAATCAGATTTTTTTTTTAAAAAAACTTACTTCAGCCAGACGAGAGTGCTTGTGGACATTCTCTCCTTTGTGAACTGTGGGCTGCAGCTGTTGTAACACTCCCCTGCTGCTTGTTAGAGCTCGAGTCAGTCGGGCAAACTTCCCCCAGCCTGACAATTACAAACACATACAGTTTGGATCTTTAAAATGATGCTTTTGAACATATTTACTGGTAATTTATGTTTGCAGGGGCTTCAACATATTTTCCAATGGGAATCAGTGTCTGAAAATGCATTTTCAGGGCTGAACAAGTTCTTCCTAATTAAACTTATCAAACACTGATTTTCACCCTTGCATGTGAGGCATCCATGACTTTTTAGTTCGGAATATTAGGCAAGAAATCTAGCAGGAAGCTTAACTTATAGCTATTTAATTATGGACATGGGTGAGCTGGATTCTGATGTAATTGGATATCGTTGCCTCTCAGAAGTGTCAAGCTAGATGTTTATTACTTTATTATTTTCATATATAGGATTTAGGGAGTTTGTGTGTGTATGTGGATGTATGTGTGACTGCATGTGAGAGATAATGATCTGTTTATTAATTCCAGTAGATATATTATAGTGTTTTTACATTCCTATTGTTATGATGTGATGTTTCCTTGTTTCAGGTTCCTGTCTTATTATGTAGTTTTTCCCTGTTTCCTGTGTAGCCTTTGTTCTTGTTAGTTAGTTTTTACGTGGTCTCGTTAGTTAATTCTTCACACCTATGTCTTGTTATGTTCTGTCAGTATTTTTAGCCCTCAGTTCTGTTGTGTTTTGTGGGTTCATTGGGTTTGCGTTGGTCCTCTGAGTTCTTTGGTTCTTAATAAAGCCTCTAGATTTTGCATCCCTGCCTCTGTACTCTGCATTTGGGTCCACAACTCAGCATCCACCCCATGACACCTATGTTGTGTAGAGACCTGTTTTTTTTTTTTTAATATAATGTTTTAGCTTGTAAAGCACTTTGTGTTGCCTTCTGCAGGAAAAGCGCTTTATAAATAAAGCTTGATCTGATTTGATTTATAGCTATTTAAAATGCGAGCTAAATAAGAGGTGATATTTAACATCTAACGACTAAAAACCTGAAGAAGTTAAGAGATATTTGAGCAAACATTATTTATAGTAAGAGTTATACATTTTTCTTCCATCAGACTGGTCTCCACTTTTTCACTAACTTTTTAGTCAAAGAACATCCAAGTTGCTCTATGTTATTGTATTTAAACCTTTTTCCATAATACCAATGATAAGAGAGTAACAATGAATAAAAGAAATACTACCTTTTAAATTTTTGCTAAAGTGACGTGCAGTAATGAGCTAATCTATAAGTAACAACTCTGGATGATCTGATCTGATCAACAGTGATACACAGAGAAAAAGTTTAGTTCAGAAACTAGTGATAAAGTGAGCAGCTACCCAATGCCAATGTGAAATTCCATTTATATAATGTTCACTATTTAAACTGTTGCAAATGTTTCTTTTCTGCTCCTATCATGGCTTCGATCTGCAGGTAAGAAACCCATGACTCAAAAGAGCCCAACACAATTAGCGGATAGTCTTCACACTTCTCCCTGTTCAGTCTTCCATCCTACCTGCAGCACTCTAACTAGCTTGCACAACCATTGGGAGTGATGTTGCCTGTTGTGCTCAATCTACAATGTGTGTGTTTTTTTTTCTTTTGTTCTTTTTACTGAATTCTGAGTCTTCTTTAGCAGTTTTATATAAAACTCCTGCATGTTGGGCAGGAAAAGAATAAGCCTTTAAATCCCGTCAATGAAGTAGAAGTAGCACTGTGAAAGTAGGGGACGGATTTGGACGAAAAGTCGGCCCTTTGGCCAAGATTGACCCATATAAGATCATGCGCCACAAATCTGTGCGTTGTCTTAAATATGAACATCAACTGTGCAACTTATTAAAAGCACTTACAACTGTGCAGTGATTTCGCAAAGATCAGACATGTTAAATAATTACAATATTGTTTTAACCAGTCAAAACAACCAGTTAACCAGTTCTGCTGCTTTCATAAATAAGGAAGAAAACTAATGTGGTAATAAAACAGCAGTTTTATTGATGTGTTATCATCAATTCATCATAACATGTAAACACCAAGCGTGTTCACCTTTAACTGGCTAATAATGGATCAGACTTACTGTGTTTGATGGATCACTTTTCCTCTTTACACCACCAAGCAGTGCAGCTTACTACAGAACTACTATCACCATCATCATCATCATCATCATCATGCATGGCAGCTGATGAAGGTCTTGTTGCAGTCAAACTATCAATCAATCATTTTTAGGGGGAAATTTGGCAGTTTCTCTGTGCCTCCTCTGTTTTCTCTTATCAGACCCAGAAGGGGGTTTAGAAAAGGGGAGTCAGAAAAGGACAGAACAAATAAGCTGCAGATCAACGTGTTTCATGAGCTGCTGGTCAGGAGAGCAGCTTCTGCTAACTATTTTGATGAATTAATTAAGCTACTCAGACACAGGGACCACAGCAACAGTGGGAAGTGTTAATAATCTGACCGGGCCAGGCCAGTGTAGAGCTATAGATCTATAGAACTGAGTATACTCAGTTGTATGGACCAATAAATAAACTGTGTCAACTTAAAAAATATGTCGGCCCACCGAGAAAACACCCACTATGCCAGATGGCCCGTCCATCCCTAGTGAGAATAATCACAAGGAAAAGTCCTATTTCTTTCTCTCTAAAGTGTAATGGATGTATCAAGAAGCATTTGAAATTCTTAAGCATAAGCGCCTCAGTTAAATTTACTTATTTTCTTCTCATCCTTCTCATTGAGTCAACAAGTAGCTAGAAGAAGCATAGCATGAAGCTAATATAGCAGGGAGCTAGCAAGAGCCGATTCCCGCAGCTACAAGGTGAGAGGGACACCCTGGACAAGCCATCAATGCTGTTCGATCCATGTAAAAAAATTATTAGCAATTTTCTTTCATTCCATGTGAAAAATGGATACATCTAAAGCCCAGGACAAGCCATCACATGCAGAGTCGATAAAACGATTGCTCCTGAAAGTTAGCGTCCGCTTTTGTAGAGACCTGACAATGAAAACGCTGATTGAGACTTAAAAGAAAATTAAAAGTGAAGTAAGCACCCGATTTATATTAGTCAAGTGAATGAAAATGTGTTTTTAATTAATAAATATGTAGCTAAACTTTTTTCAGGATTTGTAAGCAGGCTAATGTTAGCAAGGGGTTAACATAAAGGTTGTATTGTTGTGTTGACAGCTTGTTTCTACGATGCTGGAACATTGTACAATGAAGGTTTGGAGAATGCCTTAAATAAATAAATATACATTCAGCTGCATGACAATTTCCCTTTTTTGTCTTTTGTACAACATGTTATTTTCAAATTGTTACTGAATGCTGTGTAAATATCACATGAGCACAAAGTGACAATGCTAACAAGCTCAACCTGCCTCAGTTCCTGTATTTTTTATCTGCAGCCTACACCGAGACAATACAAAGCCACGGTTGTTATTGTTGTCTGCAGGCCATGTCCCAAATGTTAGTCTGAACTGATGCTCTTAGCAGAGTCCTGCATAATGTTGCTCAAGCTTGAACTATGATCTCAATTTCATAGTAACTAAACATCCTGTTCCGTCTGGTTTGCTTATTTGTGGTTGCTCTTTTACACCAATTTGTGCCATCTTAACAGTTATGCAGCCTAGTTGGTGAATTTATGTTCTGTTCCGATAATGGAGGGTGTGTGTCTGGCTGACTGGGTACTTGCCAGAGCAGATACACAATGCATATGGCTGAATGGTAGTGGCTGACAGACTAATTTTACCTTATACCTTGCCTTATACACTGCAGATCACATGCCTATTGTACACTGTGAAAAAAACAACAACATGTAATTTGATTTTCCTGAGCTATTTGATGCCTAAGAGTGGATGCAAATTAATTTCTTCAACTCAAACACTCTGAAGTTGATATGTTGTGTTACAAAAGACCAGAAACAAATTTCATTTATGGACTCCAACCTTTAGAAGAATCATCTTCAATGGGCTGTTTAAAGGCTGTGATATCGCTGAATGTGCAAAGGAACAGGACCACTTTCTCTTGTTCGTTTCGAATGGGAGCAATCTTCACAAAAAACCAAACAGGCGTCCCTAAAAGAACAAAAGAGAACACCACATGTTGCTGCATCATTTGCTTATTTTGGAGGAAAAAGCTGAGTGCATAAGGAGCAGAAATTTTCATCAGATTTTTAATTTCCCGTGTTTTCCATGCACAGGTGCACACAACCATATTTTTCTGAGGAAGGTAGCTCTGGTCTGGCTGTCAACCAATTAGCACATTTCTACAGAGGTAGAAATGTTCTGGGCTGCCTTTGAACTCTGCTGTATCTTAGAGAAACTCTGCATACATTTGCATTACAAGGGAGCAGAAGTTCACATTTTCCTTTTTCTCCACATTTGAATTTGTTACTTACTGTTCTTCTTGTACATCAGTATTTCAAAGGAGTTCATCTCATAATTCTCAAATGTTAGTCGAACTTTTTCCGTCGTGTCCTTGTCGGTGAGTTCCCCATACATGAAGCTGAAAAACAAAAAAAGACACGGTGCTAAATCTTTGCACTAGAGTGTTGATTAAATCTTAAATGTATGAGTAACTTCAAAGCATTTCTTTTTTTTACTACTTGAGCTTGAGTCTCAGGACATCATGAAACTGGTAGCAATGATGTCAGTAACAGATGAAGACCATCCCCAGCTGGTTAAAATCAATCTGTGGAGCAGAGCTCCACTCCTTTCATTTTAAATAGCAGCTTTCTTGCAGACTGTCATTGTTTTGTCCTCCCCAGAGCTCCTTCTGTTAACACTAAAATGTCTATGTTACAAGCAAAACACACCAATATCTCTGTTATTGGCTGCAAGTGAAAATGCACGAGACACTGTGCGCAAAACCTAGTAGCACAGCAAGTCAGTACCAAGCCTCAATGCAGGATGGTCAAACTGGGCTCTGCTCATTTGCAGGCTGATCACTGCATACCGATTAAGCAGCAGTGGCTCAGATATAAATGGTCAAACCTCTCAGTAATATCAGAACAACATAAGCTGACATCAGCAGACGATGAAAGAATGCAACATCAAAATGCTCTTCACATTAATCGCTGTAAAACCCGTCAAGTTTCACCTAAATTGTGAAAAGCCTTGTTGTATATCAACCATTTCACTGGATCCTTACTGATGCAACGGGAGCTTATTTTTGGAGTATCATCTGCTACTGGAGTACAGTATGGCTTCAAAATAAGTGTTTCCTGAATAAGTGTTGACTGAATCTACAGTTATGACTGTAGCCTGAAGTTATACTTATCATTCAAATTTCATGAATCCTAGCTTTCCAGTAGTGTGAAACGTGTGTCTGCTATGGCAAGCTGCAGCGGCTCGCAGCAGGTTGTGGCAGCTGTCGGACGTGCTGCTGCAAGTTGCTCCTACAATCTGAGTTTGGTGTCTGTCGTCAGAGGAGAATGAAGCCGGGAAAGAATAAATTCCAGTGTTACTTTTACACCTTCCAAAACAAAAAATTTTCCCAATAAAGAAATATGTTCTTAAAAGTTCTGTAAAAGTCTAACATTGTAGTCTGAAACTGGTGAACAAGCTCACATCCGTGCATATCAGTGGGCGTGGTTTCGCTGCCTGCAAAGTGACAACCTGCCTTTTTTTGCATCTGGTAGGAGGGTGCTGTGAAGTATTTCAGTTTCTTGTGCACCAAGTACAGATCCACATCAAGAAAAACAAAACCTGGTTTTACCCTGTAGGTGCTGTTTTGAGCCAAAAATTTTTATGACAAAAATAAAAGAAAAATTTTTTTTTTTTACAACAGTATAGGTGGTTTTCATCAATTAAGTGCTGTTTACAGCTCAAAAAGCAGAGTTTAGGATGCATTACCCTTTTGAATAAAACAGTTTCTTTCATCACTGTGATAAAAAAAGTCTGCCGTCCAAACATGAAATGTTTCTGATCGTATCAACTGCATACAGTTGTGGCAGAATGTTTTTATGCAATAAACATGTTTTTAACTGCACTGCCATGCACTAGTATGTGTGCATGTGATTGCAGACAGAAAATATAAGCTTCCCCAAAAGCTCCTGTGTACTTCGAACCCCATGTGTATATATATATATATGCTGCCTATCATGCATCCTGCTGCTTTTATACACAACAATTGGCTTTTGTGTTGTTGTTCTTCCCCTGCTGTTTGTATCTTAAAAGGGAATCAACAAGTGATTTATGACTAGCTGATGAAATGCTGTGACATGGCATTATTTTCATTTTCTGTAGAAACAAAAATCTGCCAAATTTGTGTCTGTAATCAATACATTTATCAACCGTTTAATGTGTTTTGTGTGTATTTGTTATGGTTGTGTTTAAATATCTGCACAAAAACAAACAAATCTTCCCACTGAAACAGGCATATCTGTTTACACCCTTCCATCCCATTATCCTCATTCCCAAGGTGTTTCTGAGATGTCGTGTTTACCCACACTGGACACAATCAGTCACAGTTGGTGCTGGCACAGAGCCATAAAGGACATTTATCATAATTTATGTCCTAACTGTGAAAACCGGGGCAAATATAGACCAGCATTAGATTATAACTCATTGAAATTCATCTTAGAAGCATAAAAAGACAAATGAAGCCTGGTCTCTAATTGGCCGACTCCAAAGTAAAAACAAATTAAACATAAAGATTGGTCAAGCATCCATGAACACCTTCAACCACACAGCAGAGGCATTCATCTCACTTTACGCATTAGAGTCGCCCTCAGCAGCAGCCGTCCCAGCATGATCTAAATATAACTCAGAGTTTGTTATGAAATACAAAAGGCGGGCTATATTTATTGAGACAGTCTGACTCTGCAGAGAGTTTTCACACTCGTGCTTGATCTAATATCACTGATGAATGTCTTCCTATGCTCCTCTTCTACTCTCTAAGCTGGGAGGAGCACGACTTTCTTCAAAGAAAAATATTTCATAACATTTTCTGAAATTACTTTCCTGCCATGTGCAAAAAACCCCTTCAGGTTTGCCACTATGTTTACAACAGAGGAACCGGCAAAAAAAACACTCTGGACATAGCTGAAGAGACAGGAAGAGTGGTTAAAATGGAAACAACATCTTTGATCAGCACATTTCTGCGACCAAAAAGGGCTTCGTTATTAGACTCTGGGGAAATGAGCATATATTTTATGTTTGCGTCATCCTCAAAAAACATCCAACACCCACACTGAGATAACATTTTATGGCCCTAACGCCGAAGCTCACTAAGATGGTCTGAGACCAAAAGTAAAAAGAAGCCCAAGATGATTAAAGGTACGGTAAAATGTTTGAAGAAGAATGAAAGCCGGCAGTGGTACCTTATGAAAAAGCAGATACCAAGAAGTAATAAAAATGTTTAAAGTGCTACAAAATTAGGTGTAACATCAAAAATCTACCTTAATCTAGAATGACAAGAAGAAAAAGTTAATATGATGTGAGATAATTGTTCACAATGTAAATGGATATTATGTAACTTTTGGCCACTTTGGGCGCTGAACCTGTAACTTCCAACAAACTACATGACACTGTCCTATAATAAAATTAAACATCTGTGACACTCTCAAAAAAGAAATAAAAGCATAAAAACTTCCCTAAAAACATCACCATAAATCATAATTTTTATTGTCAAATGAAGCACCAACTTTGGCACAACTCATGTCAATAACTTATTAACATGAAAACATCAGCGTTAGCACTTGGTTTATAGGAGATTACAACATTGCAACATTGCTTCCTATTGAAAAGAATATGAAAACCATAAAACTTAAGCCATTTTTTATCACTCAGTTACTTCTTTGATACTTACATAAATTCTTGGAAGTATATTTATTGCTGTTTATTGCTGCAAACAAGCCAAACTTCCACAGAATGTTTAGAAAGACTCGTTTGCTTTGGTCCTTAGCCAATTAGCTTCAACTGGCTGCATTTAGCTTCTACTAAACAGCAAAATAAAGACACAGAGGTATACTGCAACGATTTGGGCTTCTGGGCTTTGACATCCCTCCAATTGTATGTAGTGGTGAAAAAGGTTTAAAAATGAAGAAAAACTTTTCTATTACCAACTATCTAAAGTTCTCTGACATGTATCACTGGACAGTGTAAATGACATCATGACAGGTAAATTTCTTTAACCCTGCCTTGTTACAATAACTAGATATAAAACTTATAACTGTTATAAATAGATCTATATGAACTATTTAAAATAAAATGAGGAATGGAATTAGGATAATACGAATAGGTTCAGGTGTGATGGTGTCTTCTTGAGTGTTTATAAGAACACTTCTGGAGTCAGATTTGGCACAGATGGATGTTGATTTATTCCAGGATTTTGCTCATATCAAACATCCAGAAGTGGGACATGCAGGTAGGTGGACATATCAAAGGATGACTATAAGGCTATGTGTGGTATTTTGTCAGTGAAGAACTCTGTAACATCCACCGGCTGTACGGGTGATATTTCCTGAGTTAGCCAAATAAACTTTAATTAGCAGATTGTTGCTGCAGCTCTTCATGCAGGCTCCACACGACCTCTCTTCTCATCCAGTCTAGTGCGTATAGTGCAGCTGCAGATGCCTCCGCCCAGGTATCTAGATCTGTTTGTCTCTATTATTTGTCTTTCTAACTTCGCCGCCCCAACATTTAATGCCAAATGTGCAGCATGAAAAGTCTAATTGTAATCTACTTGATTCCCCTGGCTTCATCATCTGGTGTCTCAGATAAGGGATGAGACGAGTTACTGGCCTTGTGTACACTTTGTTCTTTATCTAAACCTCTGCTGTCCTAATGTGGTCATTCGGTCATGGGAATACTACCTTCCCAATCTGCCATAGGGATCGAGGTAGCTGTGGCTCCACCATCATCATGACTGATCCAACAATAAGGTCAGAAGTAGGACACTTACGCTTGCTCTGCAGGATGTGCAAATATTTGCTTATGAAAGCAATCTAGAGCCTGTCTGCCAGCATCTGAGAATGTCTCCACTTCTAAGGTGCAAGGATTTCTAACTGTGGATGGACCGGGAAATGAGTGGTCAAGCCGCCCCTTCAACAAACAGTTTGGTGTGACCGGTTCCAGACTAGCTACATTACGTGAAGTGCAACCCAGCAGTTTGGAGTTGAGTATGTCTTCCACGTCTAAAAGGACAGTCCTGAGTACCTCTTCACTCACAGTTTGAGGGGGAAATCGAAAAGTCTGGACACACTTCGCCATGACGAACAAGGCATTGGAAACTTTGCATAGAGGTTTTGGTCCACATTGACGAGAGCATCGCACAGTTGCTGCAGATTTGTTGGTACGTGTGTGGCGAGAATCTCCTGTCTTATCAGTTCTCAAAGGTGCTCTATTGCATCAAAATCTGGTAACTTTGGGAATCAGTGGAGTCCAGTGAACTTGTCATGTTCAAGAAAGCAGTTTTAGATGATTTGACATGGTGGAAGTAACCACCAGAAGATGATGGACTTGGTCAGCAGCGATACTTAGATAGACTGTGGTGTTTAAGCAACACTGTTAATAATAAGAGCCCAAAGTGTGCTAAGAAAATAACCCCGCAAACCAGCCTGGACCATTAAAACCATGTACACATACAGTCAAAAAAAAAAAAGAGTCCACATAACCTTGTTTTTCAAAAACAAATCCATCCACACATATCCACATAACTGCGTTAAGCACATTTATAAGCATATCAAACCTTCAGGCAGCAGTAGAGCCCTTAATCATATCCAATCAGAATAACCTTCCATCTCACAACGTCACTTCCACAAAACACGCCTCCAACCTGATATAGTTAGGTGGTGTCCTTAATCTCATCCTTCACCTTTGGTCGTCTATGTGTAGCAGTACTGACGGCCGTGTAAAAACAAACACACACAAAGCACCTGGGCAATGGTAACGCCAACAGTTTTGAGGACGTCCATGCTGTTCAAGCAAACAAAGGTCGCACATGTGTTGTAATGTTTTTTGGGGTTTTTTTGATGACGTTTCAAAACCTAAAACCCCGATTATATATGTCCACATGTAGACATGCGACGCAAGTTTTGATTGCATAAATCTGGTTTTTCCTATGGATGACAGGCCAAATTGGAGAAAAATAACTTTGTTTTTGTGAGAAACTCTGCTACATGTGGACAAGGCCTGATAGTGTCACAATCTGCTCTGCACCTCCTCCTGATCTGCTGCTCAGACACACCCCTCATCAGTTTAACTACCTTCACCTGCTGCAGTCACCTCCTCTCCATCTCCAATTAAGTCGGTATATATGCAGCTTCACACCACTCCAGCACTTATCCCCAGGCTGCTCTTCTGTTATCCACCTGATCTGCTCTTAACCAGTGCTTTCTTGTCTTGCCCCTTATTTGAATTCACACCTAGCCCTCATCTGGACCACTTTCCAAGAGGGGAAACCCATCAGCAGTGGGTTTGTGCTTTTGTGCTCTCAATCCCATGTGCCTTCTGCCCGCCCTGCTGGTCCTGTGGTTATTTGTGTGCTTGGCACACAGGAGCTCTGAGTTTGACTCCAGCTGTATTCACCCTGCCAACAATTTCTTACAAACTACTAAATAAAGACTGTGTTTACCTGCCAAAATCATTTGTGCTGCTATTGGGTCTATTTTCCGCCCATTGCAGGATGGATCCATGCTTTCATGTTTAAGCCACATTCTGACCCCCTCATCTGAATGTGGCAGCTGAGATGAAGACTAATAAAACCAGATGACATTTATACAGTAATGGTGAGCCTGTACAAACTGGAGTTTCCTGTTCTTAGCTGTAAGGAGTGGAACCCAGGTTTTTCTTTTGTTGCCCATCTGTTCCAAACCAAGCCAGCTTAATTTATAACAGCACTTTACAACAGCAGCCACTGAACATATCATATAAAAAACTGAAACATAGTAAAAGACAATAAAAATCAGTTAACAAAACAAAAAGCAAAAGAAGAAATAACAGCAAATGTATACTGGGTGACTGTGTGGCCCTGTGACGGACTGGTGACCTGTCGAGGGTGCACCCTGCCTTTTGGCCAATGACTGCTGGTATAGGCTCCAGCTTCCCCGTGACTCTTAAATGGAAAAAGCGGTTAAGACAAAGAATGAATTATACTGATTGAAATGAGGTGGGTCTTAAAAAGGGATTTAAAACTGGACAGTGATGAAAACTGTCAGACCTGCCGTGGTGAAAGGTTCCACAGGCACCTTCAGGAGCAACTGATCCACTGAGCAGAAGGACCGGGATTAGATGTGTAACAGTTCAGATGGTGGGGCAAGCTCATTTAAAGACTTAAAAGACATTTTCATAGTTGAATATATTCCAAATAGAGCACTTCACTCTCAGACTGCAGGTTTACTTGTGGTTCCCAGAGTCTCGAAGAGTATCATGGGAGGAAGGGCCTTCAGCTATCAGGCTCCTCTCATGGAACCAGCTCCCACCGTGGGTTCAGAAGGTAGACTCCCTCCACACCTTTAAGATCGAGCTGAAAACCTTCCTTTTTCATGATTCTTATAGTTAGGATATAAGCATCTCCTGAGTTGGAGTCTGAATGTACGGTAGTCTGAATGACCCAACTGTCCAGGTTTTGCTCTTTGCTCTTATAGTTATGGGTAGTCTAGCCATCCGTTACTTATGTAGCAATGGGGGCGTCACCTGATGCACTGAGATGTACCTTGCTCCATTTCTCTAATATAATAATGTATAAATATATGAGAATATTGCCATTTCTAAGTTATTTCTCCTTTTTTCCACAGGTTTTCCTGATTAAGTGCAGCTTTACATGTTCTGTCTTTCCTGTCGTCTCCACCCCAACCAGTCGAGGCAGATGGCTGCAATCCCTGAGCCGGGTTCTGCCGGAGGTTTTCTTCCTGTTAAAAGGGAGTTTTTTCCTTCCCACTGTCGCCGCGTGCAGCTCAGGATGGGGGATTGGATTGAAGTCATGATTCGATGCAGTCAGTTGGTTTCTATTATAGGATATGTATGAATTGGCTTGAAATGATGTGTGTGTTAAGTGCCCCATGACAACATTGTTGTGAAGTGGCGCTATACAAATAAAGCTGAATTGAGAAAAAAAAACAATTAAAGGATTTTAGAATGAACACTATAAAAAAACAAGCGTCCAGTGTCAGTGCACTAACACAGGATGAAGCCTTCTCTCTTACATGTTCCAGTCAATTTTAGACCAGTCGCAAACAGGACAAAAATGTTTGAGAGACACATGTGTAAGCCATTGCAGTAATCCAGTTAAGCATGAATTACAGTCACATTTGCTTCAAGGTTTCTATGTGTTGTACACAGAGATGGTGCTCTGCATGTCTTGGTTGAAACCAGTTGTCGGGTTTGTGTTGCTTTCTTCTATCTGTCCATTCTCTTCTGACATCAACAAGACATTTTCATCCATTTGACTGACTGAACTTTTTCTCCATCTAAACCATTCTTCATAAACCCTGGAGATGGTTGAGCCTGAAAATCCCAGTAAACCAGCAGTTTGCCAGCCTATAATGGACCAATAACCAGAGCAACATAAATCCCTTCTTCCCCAATCTGATGCTCATCTTGACTGTGTCTATGTGGTAAAGACAACATGAAATACTTTAATGTGATTGGCTCATTGGCTTTTTAAGTGTTCAAGCAATTGATTGGTGTACCTTGTAAAGTGACCAGTGAGTGGGATTGAATGAAAATATTAAATTACCCTCTAAAAATTAAAGTTGCTTTCTTAAGAGAATTTCAAGTTTCCTACATTTTGTTTGATACTCTCTATACTCCTGAATTTATCTTTACATTTACATTTATTTCTACATTTTTAAAACGTTGCTCCATTTCTTTAAATTATAGATGTCTTTAATCAATTAATTTTCAATGAATCAGTTCTATACTTAAGCTTTGACACCCACATCATCCTGATCAACTCGACAAAATGAGAAAATATTCATTCCTTACTTATTAATAACCTTTTGAAACTCATTGCATGCTCTAACATCTGAGGAGTTTGCCATTATCTACTTAGTGTAAATTGTCACTAATGATTAAATCAGTAGTAATGAATACAGTAAATCCCTGTGTGCTCTCTAGCAACTCATCATTATCTTTTACACAGCTCTAACTTCTTGGTTTGCACAAACTACTCATTAGTGATGCAATAATTGTCAGGTCGTGTGACAGGAGTCCTCCTCACTCATGTCTGTGCTGCATTATAAAGTGCTGGGAAAAGCCTTCAATCAGCTTTCAAAAGAGATTTTAGCTTTCTTTTCTTTATTCTTACCTACACTAGACTCCACATCTTCAGGCAATCTGAAAATAAACCAAAGACAAAGCATCTAACGCTCACTTCAGTGTTTGTTTTGGCAAGTGTTCTGAGTCTTATGTTTAACGGCCTGCAGGTCTAAATCAGTAATAGCTGCAGTGCTGGCTGTGATGAGCACCATCTTCATCGACAGATGAAATCTCCCACGGATTTCAAATCTGGCAGCACCAACTGTTTCACTATGATCCTATTTATATGGTGGTTATTTGCCTTGTTACAAGCACATGTTCAAAAATTATTTGCAAAAATAACAATGCTGTTCATTGGAAGAACTTCTTTTCTTTCTTCGTGAACAGTTTGAGAAAGGAAGAGCTCCAGCGAGACAATGCATGTCCACAGGCTTACAGTTAGTCGGTGATGCAGAGGCAGTTTTAGCTGTTACAACCAGATTACATCACAGATCACTGACTTATATATGTGGTTTCTGGCTCCGTAAGAGGAAATCATCTACTGGACACCCTTTATGTGTGGGGAATATCAGGCTATATCTTTCACAATGTGGTGAGGAAGAAGGATCCAAATGCAGGATGAAGCAGGCAGATGAAGGAAATTATGTATTTTAAAAGACCAAGAAACTGCAACAGCTTAAAAACTGAGTGCATAATAACAACTAAAAAAGAACCAAATGGGCGGAGTGAATGGGTATACTGCAGAGGAAGTAATCACTGAATAGCGAGCAGATGTGGAAATCAGTTTCAGACCAGGTACAAAAAAAAAAAACAAAAAACAACAGAATACTGAACCTGATCTTAGAAGCAACCTGAGAGCAAACTGAAGAAACTATAGCAAAAACAAAAATCCAACATGAACTACACCCAAACTTGAACTAATCCTGATAGATCATGATGTCAGCTCTGCACGAGCGTGTGTTTTTCCAATTTTAACCCCTCAGAATATATATATATATATATATATATATATATTTTAATTTAAAAAAAAAAACAGGTGGGCATCTCCAGTCTTCAAGGGCTGCAGCCCTGCAAATGTTGGGAGTTTCCCTGCTGCAACACACCTGACTCAAATCAATGGCTAATTAACAGATTAATGCAGAGTTTGATGTCAAGCTCTGCACCAGTCTGCTAATTGCCAGTAAGTGATGTGTGTCAGGTGTGTTGCAGCAGGGAAACTCCCAACACTTGCAGGACCAGAGTTGCCACCCCTGTCATAAACCCATGATCTGTCTATATGCACTTTAATCTTCAAAGTCACTGAGTTGCATCCACCAATAGCTTCTCAGCATCTTCTTAAATGTGTTTTAAGTTGTATTTAAACATTTTCAATGAAAACTCTGACATACACAGCATGTTTATAGACCAAGCAATTATTCATATCGTTCCTCTTAGACTGATAGATATCTCATACGGTGTAAGGACAGACCAGCTTCGGATAGATAAACGGAAAAAATGCCCATAAGGTCACGAAAGGTCTTTTTAAAGAATGAATGAAACAAAAAAAATAATAATAAAAATGTGCACGAAAATTGGATTGTCGTAATCTTTAAAGTGAGACATAAATACTCACACTGTGACATTTAAATAATATAGAAACAGCTTTCTATAGAGCTAGTAGCTTTTGTGCTTGTGTTTCAGTAGAAGATCTGTACCAACAAAGCCAAAAGAAATGCTAATATTTCTCTCCTCCCCGCTATAAGAGAAGTTCTTGTAATCTCACTGGTAACTGTTTTTCATGTAAATGCAACACATGAGTCAGTGTAATTTAGCTTTGACTAATGCCAAAATAGCTTCGAAATACAAATACATACATCTCCACATTACTTATTTGGTTGAGTATTTAATATATTCCTGAAGTGACACTGGTAAATCAAAATGTGAGAACACATGAACACTGTGGCTTAACTACATACTAAGACACAGAACTTCAGGTTTACCTGCAGGTGCTACTTTTCTGCATCACTTCTGCTCTATGGTACCCCGACAACTTGCAGAAACCATCATTGCTGTAGACGATGGGCCAGTCCACAATCTGAGCATTTCCCAGGACAAAATTGGTGTCTGTTTTGAAGTGAAGAAGAAATAAACATGAAAATAACATATGTGGTTACAGTATTTACAAAAAGCAGTGTGCATGTGCAAGCTCTTATTTTGGCTTGGGGGAAAAAAACAGAGCCTAGCAGTCAACCATTTGGTGGTCACAGAACACATGATTTAAGAAAGAGCTGATTTAAAATTAAATTAATAAATGTGTAAATTTAAACATTTTTATCTCATCTGAGGGACTCAAATACTGTCAAACTGAGTCGATCCATATAATTGACATTTATAAGATTATTAATTTAAATAACTCATAAGTATTTCTGGCTTATTCAGTAATAATACAACTTATTTGCTTATCATTTGTTTATTATTTGATAAAATAGTAATGTTTACCCTTCAGTTAAAACAAGAATAGAAAAAGCAACCCTTAAGAGCCAACACACATTTAAGTGATTTGCATAATTGTTTAAGATCATTTGTGGCTCATTTCACACTAAGTGGAAACACAGACAATACATGTGTGCCAAGCACAAACGCTTTATTCATGAAGATAGCATCTACATTTATCATTCCTTTACCTTTTAAGTTTTTTTTTTCTCATTAACAGTACTGGAAAAACTAATTATCCCTTTTTTTTATTTATAACTTATGAGTTGGGTTTGCAATGAGTTAACTGTTTTTACTGATTTTGGGGCAACAGTGGATATTTGTTTTGCACTAATAGGTATATAAATGGCAGCTCCTATAAACAGCATTTTTAATGGCAAATGCAGCCTAGAAAAACAATAATATCTCATTTTGTTGGAAAACAGAACTCATATCGCATGTTTTGCATATTCAAATGTTAGCAATGCCTCTAAGCTGAAGTTATTTGTGTTCAAAATGGTAACAAACCTACATAAACAGAGCCCCATTTACATTTTAATGGCCTATTTTTCTCTCATCCTTTTTTAACCTGTCAGATTTCAGTGTACTTAATTCAGCTTGTGTCATAAAACATTAAATAAAAGGACCATTTGCTTTAAAGCAGCTGACTCTCCAAGCTGAATACAGTATGTAGTTGACTGTTACATTCACTCTAAAGGCAAAAATTAATTTCTACATGTACAATATTTACTTTACTTTCTTTATCAAATTACAATGAAGACAAGGACATTATAAAGGTAAACATAGCAACTGAAATTTCTAAAAAAAAATAAAATAAAAAAAAAAAAACACATTTCCTTTTCAAATGCATTTTATAGCAATACTTTACTGATAAAACATCTTGTCACTTTACATTTTATATAACATTTTCGAAAAATAAGCAAAACACAAGGGTTGTTTTGAAGCTGATTAAACTAAGATTTTCAAGTTATATTTTGTGTATATTGGTTGGTTATTGATTTTTTTTAATTTGTTTTAAATTTAAAAAAAAAAAAAAAAAAAAAAAAAAAAACATTTAAAAAGTATATTTTAAAAAATGCCTTAAAAGTTGTAAAAATTTTAAAAACCTTGACATGATCTTGGCAACCAGTAAAAAAATAGTTGCTGTAATGGTTTTAAATGGAACAGTTGAAACAAACCACACTACACACTATCACACAACAAAGCGACAACACAATGCTAAAATATATGTAAACACCAACAAACACTTGATCATTAAATACAGACCAGATTTCAAGCTGCATGGAAAGACATACAATAATATATTTTCTTAGTCACATCAACACAAAACATCAGACATAAGCAAATACAATGGCAGGGTGTAAGGGCACAAGACGTTCCATGCCAGCTTGTTATTTTACAATCAACACATAAATGTAAATTTTGTGAGAGACAAAACATAAAATCCAAAGCTCAGTGATTGATAGCCCTGGATCTGTTAACATACTTCTATTAAAGTAAAGAATTCATGAACGCTAGAAATATCCAAAAGTGCTTTGTAAATTAACAGCATTGGCTACAGAACATTTAGTAGAACATTACAAAGAGGTAGATACTGTAAAGAAAACAAGAGCAGAAAGCCAAATTAAACTTCATAGTATACCTGTCTGTCTATGTGACAGTGTCCAAACTGGAATTTTTAAAAAGAAAAGAAGGTTAACAGATTACAGGGAGAAACGTGTTGAATGTCAGACAAAGAAGATGGGTCATGTCAACTGAAAGAGACACTATGTTGCTTTAACCTGAATGGTTAAAGGCTTAAAAAAAATACAAATGTAAAATACCTGAATCAACCATTACAAGTCCATTAAATCGGCCAAATTGTTAGTCATCCTACAATGTCTGAATATGTCCACTGATGTCATCATAAAGGTTCAGTTTGATCAGAGGTGTTGAGATGTTTTTCGAGGCATTGCCAATTTGTTTTGTTATTCAATCAAACTACTGGTCTTAAACCAAAGACAATGTGCCAAAAAGAGAACTTGACCACAATTTTACTGACAGTCTACCTGATTGTAGTGGGAAAAGGCCTCTATTCATAAAACTTTAGAGTAATACATGAAAATCAGTGTTATAACATTGAAAACATTTAAAGTAGATGTGGGGTGAAACTCTGAAAACATATATATAATTCACAAGACGTTCATTTTAATTTCTAAAGACTAATGGAATTTATGATTACAGTATTTTGCATGAAAGAAGCAAATAACTTCATTAATTCTTCCACGTTGTGGCCACCGAAATGTAGCGTAATGGCAGTATTATGTATCATTTAGCTGTTTTTTGTTTTTTTAGTTATGAGAGAAATGTGTATGACTTTTTCAGATAATATAAGTATGTGACTTCAGCTAATGTCAGTTTTTGGTGGTTGGCTTTATCTTCAATCCTCATTTCTGTTCATGGTCAGTCAGTTAGCAGCTGCTAAATAAGCTAACTGAGCAGCAACTGAAGCTAGCTACTTCTTCATAATATAAAGGGCCTCAGCTGCTTATACAATTATTGCTAATGTTAGGCTACTGATACAACATTGAGAAAATCAATATTGTTCCTTTTTCATTATTTTTAAAACATGTTGTGGCCTCTAAAGACCTCCACTAAAATAGTAGGAGGATAGCAAAAAAGCTATAATTCAGAGCACAAACCTGGTGTGGCACAGCATCTCCATTCCCTGCACAAATATTTGGGCTACTTAAGTGGACTCATTTCTGAGACACATTTTGGGGATTTCAGGAAAACTTAAATGTTAATGAAATAGTCAAAAGCAACCTCATTTTACAGACTTCCACCACTTTATGTAAGATTACTCCAGACAGTAGCACTGCCTAAATGGGAACAGCTTGCCATCATTTGCTTATTTCCAGCTCTAACTTGTTGAAGAAAAATGTCTATAATATATTTGATTGGGGGCTGCACGGTGGCGCAGTGGTTAGCACTGTGGCCTCACAGCAAGAAGGTCGCTGGTTCAATCCTTGGCTGGTTTGGTCAGTGGCCTTTCTGTGTGGAGTTTGCATGTTCTCCCCGTGTATGCGTGGGTTCTCTCCGGGTACTCCGGCTTCCTCCCACCATCCAAAGACATGCATGATAGGTTAATTGGTCACTCTAAATTGCCCCTAGGAATGAGTGTGAGAATGAGTGTGAGCGTGAGTGGTTGTTCATCTCTCTGTGTGGCCTTGCGATGGACTGGCAAGCTGTGTACCCTTGCCTGTCGCCCAAAGCCGGCTGGGATAGGCTCCAGCTTCCCCGCGACCCTGAATTGGAATAAGCGGTTCAGAAAATGAATGACTGAATGAATGAATATTTGATTGGAAAGAAAAGCAACTTACATCAAAGCAGGTGTCTGTTTGCTATTTTTTGTTGCCTAATTTCAGAGTTGGTAGAATAGCAGTAACTGGAACAAAAAAAATATTTAATTGCCTATGAATGGCCACCCACCATTGTGTTTCAGCTCAGATTAGAGTCTCATCTCTTTTGTTTCTAGCTTGGGGGAGATAAACTGCTCACTAATCCATGGATCACCCAAGGTCATAAGAAAAACATGGATTTTTGTCTTTAAGTGATTGGTTTTCCTTTCTTTAATGTCCAAGGGATCCAAAAAATGATTCCGTAAAGGCCATAAAAATTTGTCTCTGATGACTGATTAAAGCACCATAGGCGACCCCACTGAAAAAGCTGCCTTTATAGTTCAATGTAATCCTGGACCTGTAAATGTATGTTGTATTTATGGCCAAATTGTAGTAATGAAAAATAGCTTTTATTGAGTTTCACAAGAAACTGTTAAATGTTATGGCTCAGGTCTGTCATATCGTATCGTATTGTATTGTTTGTATTTGTTTATTTTTATTAGGATCCTCGCCATACAAAGTATGGCAAGGCCCTATTGTTGCTGATTATTATTCTTCTCGGCGGCACAACTCACTCAATTTTGACCCCCTTAGCCCCCGTGAAAAGTTGCGAAACTTGGCACACACCTCAAGCCCGGCGAAAATAGCGATATTCTAGGGTCCACATGCACGCCAATGCAAAAATGCCTCGACAGCGCCCCTAGAAACGCCAAAAATGGTCCCTAGAATGGGGTCAAAAAAGTTTAGTTTGACGTAGGACGACGAAATTCGGTACACATGTCTACCACCTCAAAACGAGTAGAAAAGTCAATGAAACACCTGTTGTCATGGCAACAGGCTGTCCGCCATCTTGCCGTTTACGACCATATTTTTGCCCGTTTTTGTCAATTTGGGCGCGTCGTATTTGAACGAACTAGTCTGAGGCGATTCATGCTATTGGCTCCACATTCACCACGAAGCTTCGTGACAAGATGGGGATCAAAAGTTAGTGAAATCTTTCCAATAGGACAAAGCGTGTTACCGTAGCAACCCATGGAAAAAAGCCTTCTCGTCATGAAACACGGTTCACTCATATCTTCGCAGAACCACATCCGATCTCAACGAAAATTAAACTCATTCATGTTTGGTAGGTGCTTAACACATTGTAATGTGTATTGTGGGGGGGGGGGCACTTTTTTTTGGGGGGGGGGCCCAAGGGGCCCCATCTTCTACTTTGACCTAGGGCTACGAAATTAGGTACACATATGTAACAACCCAAGGCGAGAGAAAAGTGCATTGACCACCTGTTACCATGGCAACGGGGTGTCCACCATTTTGGCGTTTACGCCCATTTGGCACTGTATGTGCATTGTTTTTCAACTAACAAGTGTGGGATTCATACCATTGAATTCACATCCACCCAGAAGCTTTGTGACAAGTTTGGGTAGATGTCGGCATGAGGCGAGGACCCGATGGATGCCGCTTGCGGCTTTAATTGTTTTTGTTATTGTTTGTATTGAGTCTAATGACACAGAAATGTCAAATGATTCCTTAAAAAAAGTTGTCCATCTAAGGTGATATATTTTATTTCATAAAATATTTCTGATTGTTTTAACTTGTTAATTCACTTTTGCCTGAATATTTTTCTTGTCCTTAATGATAAACCTGTAAGAGAAACAATTAATTATACATAAGAAAGAATACGCCATACCTTGAAATCTTCCCAAATGTGATATTTCTGTAGGGATTAAAACTATGGCAAAGTTTAATCCATTTGATTGCGTCTATTTGCGTATTTCACTAATCAAGTACTTTTAGCACTTTCATTTATGAAATAAAAAGAAAAATGACTGCAGACTTTATTTGAGTTTTGCTCGACATGAACTAATTTCCATAGTCCTATGGAAAACAAATTTAATTTAAAAAGACAAAAAAGGCAGTGGTAACTCTTTCTCTCTTCAGCAATAGCTGGACGACTACTACTAAATGACCAGACAGACACATTTAAACACACTTAATGTAAGAGTCAGGTCACAATTGTAAAGAAAGGGTCGCAGTCAGTCAAAAATTGGGGGTTATAGTCCAAATCAGAGGAAGGGGAAAGAGTCAGGGGGGAAGTCTGGTCCAACCTGAGCCCACTTTAATAACCTAATAAATAATATAATAACCTAAATAATAATTATCACTCCTAAATAGCTACTATGAACAGCTGTTCTATAACAAATGGTTATCTAAGCTCTTTCTAATCATCCTGGATGGACAACTGACACAAAAGCTTAACAATTCCTTTTCAGACTGCAGTTTAAAGCAGAATTCATGTAAACAATTACCTTTATCTGACCACACTATGGTTATTCTTACATTCGGAAATAAATGGTATTTAAGCCTGAGTTGTCCACAGAAACAAGTATCCTTGCTATGTAGTCCGTATCATTTCTCAACGGAGACTTTCGCTGTTGTTATGTAATCAATTTAATGATCGCAGTGACCTGCTGTCTTTTCCCTCCCCTCACACTGCAGGGACTCCGAAATTGGAGTCAAAGCTAAATCTACATTAATTAATGGGCTCCATGTATGCAAAATGTTTTATTAGCACAGCAAACTCCTCATTATAAGAAGCCCTTAGAATTAATTATAAGTAAATGAACTTTTTATGCATGCAAGGGTTCGGGTTTTTTTCGGGTTTTTTTTTTTTTTGGTTTTTTTTGGGTTTTTTTTTTTAAAACTAATTAGCCGCTTTATTCTTCATTTATGTGATTATTTTATTGTTTCGATGCTGTAAAACAGTCAATATGTCTTGTTTCAAAGACAGACTTGATTTTTGTAAACTGTTTCCAACTCTGAAGTCAGTATAACATAATAATCGTCTTTCTTACCGTTTGACCGTCTGACAATATTCTCCAGAAAAGTATTTTGGGGGGCCACAAGTCCCCTCCGACCCCCCGCCATCCTGCCGCTTCACTCAGTTGTCTGCAGATGAATCTTTCCTCTTCGTTTTGCTGGTCCTCATGGTGTGTGTGGATGTGGGAAGCTACGTGGAATTCGTGGGCTGGGGGTGGATGTCTGGTCTGCACATTACGCGCCTCCTCAGCTCGGTGCGCACCTTCTCATCCAGCAGTGGAAAACAACACCGGGGCGCACCGCGCAGGAGGGGCCGTGGCTCTGCTGCTGCTGCTGCTGCTGCTGCTGCTTCTGATGCTGCTGCTTCCCAACAAGAACTGGAGCTCCATCTGCTGACAAAACTACATGCAGAGCTGTTCAGACTTCACCAAGGAGCAAAACAAGCACAAGTGCCAAAGCAGATAGCTGATCCTGGAGTTAACATTTATGGTTGTTCAGTTGATCCAATATGTAAAATAAACACAAAATAACAACACAAATATATCTGGAAAGAGATTTAAATACACCATAGAAGACATAACCTTTTGATAAGTTTAAAGCCAGTGAGCTGGGAGAACTTCCTGCAGTCGAATCAGGACAATAAGTTTTTCATGGATGAGCTGGTTACAGCCAGCCTTGTGAAAGGAGCAGAATTACAGAACCATGTGGATTTTCTCCCCATTTGATCCACTGCTGTACAATTGGCCCTTTCAAATACAGTCCCCACACCACCTCATTAATCCTGTTACTTGGAAAGCTGAGGCGCCCACTTTCCAAAAGCGAAAAAAATGATTAGAAATTTTCCATAAAATAACAGAACTAAAATAGTCAAATATAAATAAATAGGTGATGAAAGGTCCACTTGCACCGTAATCAGCTGCACCCAAGTAAGATAAAGTCAGACTGGACAGCTGTGAAACTGTGGATTAGGAATGGTTGGTTTTATTTTTAACCAACTGCAAACATATTTTACAATGATTATTTTTAAGTAATATACATTATAAATGAGTATTAATAAGCTGTATGTACTTATTACTTCCCAGGTTTTCCTGCTTATCAGTGTGCAGAACACAAGATACCAATAAACTCTGTTAAGATATTATGTAATATCCTACAATCTATCCTTATAAGGTATGAAAATCACTCCCCTTGCTGGTTCTTTGTTTAAAATGTTATCAGAAAGCTTAGGGCAATAACACATCAGACCAGTCACTGACGTAAAGATACACTGCGTGTGAGAAAGGTGCAGATGCAACAAGGCGTCTCAAAAGGTCAAATTACTCTGAAATACAAGGAGAAACCATGACATAGATCAAGTCAGAATCAAGCGTCATATTATCTAGAAAAAATATGTACAGCACATTAAAGTAGTTTAATGAACCGTAAGTGCATCCCTTTCTGGGTTTTTCCAACTTCAAAAAATTCAGAAACTTTAGTTTAATCAACAACAGAAGCTAATTAAATCTGCATTACAATGGCATTAACATTTTCCCCTGAAAGTTACATAACCATGCTCCAAATTCACAAATCTAAATTTTTCCTCCAATGTTTTCAGCCTGGTTTACATGTTTTAGTCTTTATAAACAATTATAATGAGGTGTCTCACAAAAAAAGACAGACAAGGTATAGTGTGTTAAACAGGTTTTATCTTTTCAAGATGCTTTTATTTTGTGGAGAAATCAGTCCTGTTGCAGTATGAATTCAGCCTTTGTCACAAAAAGCCATAAATGAGTAGCTCCGTGCATCTTTTCATCTTATATACAATGATCTGCTTAACATAAATTAGAAAAACACATCTTAGTTTCCACAGTATACTGTAACATTATAAAGAAAGTCCCTGCATCTTGTTCCTTTCGCCTTGTTAACTCAACCATGTCTTGGTGATTCTCAGATGATTCAGGTGATCTGTTATGCGCTTGTGCTCAGGAAAATTTGCAGAGCTTGCTTCCTTGATCTTAAGCCAAGCTTGGGCTCTGCGTTCTGCGGCGTGGGAGTGCTCCTGCTCCGGGGTCATGTATGGCCGACTGATCCAGTATTCGTTCTCAGCTTCTCGCTCCAGATGCTTCAGAGTGTTGCGTTTCATCTGCCATGTAATTGGCCGAGGACGCCGATACTTTCCAATCCACTGCTTCCCCGGGATACCTTTCCGCAGCAGGACGAGGGTGAGAAACATGGTGGCAAATTAAATCTGGAATGGCAACAGCAGTTAAAATTAGATCAGTGAATGCTAAAGAGGTAATTCGTGCCAGAAACAGGGCATTACTTCAAGCACAAGAGTTTAAGCAGCCTCCCCGGTGGGAGCGTGCACTTCGCCACACCTCAAGAATTACTCAGACAACAAGAACATGAGAAACAGAATCCCCAGATCCCAATCCCTTTAAGCATCAGTGGGATGAGAAAGAAACAAGCCCAATCCACAAAGGACCACCCACCAACCCAAAACATCTGCTCGACACATCCCAATCATACTCCAATGGACACTTTCAGCAGCATCCCATCCCTACTGACAAGTCAGAGCGTTTCTTTTACTTTTTTGTTACCATAACAAGTTCTATTTTAAACAGATGGTTTTGATGTTGTGGCCATCTGATGTATAATTCAAATAAAATTAGCATAATGGGTTCTATTAGGTATTAATACTGTGTTTTATGGTGAATAATTAGCAGCAGTTGAAAATTTGGAGCAGGTGTTTTTAACCAAACAGATTCATGAAGCTAGGAGGTCCAGGATTATTTTTAACACAGAATTAGAGGGAGTTGTACAACAGAATTAATGTAGCGGGTGTTTCCGTTACTGTGGTCTTACCCTGTAGAGAAACACCGCCTGCTGACCTGAAGTATTTCACAGTTGTTTACTTATTTAAAACCATCCTCTTCACACTGATCTGCGGCAGGTTACTGTTATTTGTTCACTGGTCAATGAATTATTTAAGCACTACAATTATTCATCTCATCAAACTTCTGTTTTCTAAAGCCGATAAAGTGCAAGTTTCTTTTTAAGGGCCTACTCTTCCAAGAAGACTGAGAAATGGTGTCAGTGGAAAGGTGGCTGTCAAGATGCCATTCTTACAAAAGGAAAAACAAGGAAATAAAAGCTAAGATTTTACAAATTACACCAAGAACTGAAAATCAGTGGCAAAATGACTTCAAGAATAATTGATCTTTCCCAGAACCTAGACCTCAGTACTGCTGAAACAGTGTGGCTTGCCACAGACCATAATGAGGCAGCCAACAACCAAAGAAGAGCTTCCAAACCCTCTTTCAAGAATTCTGGAAAACTATTTCTTAACTCTATGTTTTTAAAAAGTACATGACAAGTAAGCAAGTCTGAGAGGCTTAAGAACTGACACCAAATACTGACTTTAAAGCTTATTAGAATTACACAAACTGTTTTACTTAATGTACTGTATTTCCATGTATGTTTACACACGTTCCTACAAATCAACACAGTTATTTCCTGCTTTTTCTGTCAATGTATACAAAATGAATTAGTTTCTGTATTTAAACTGCACTTGTATCAGTTTCTTTCATTGACTGGATTTATTTATATCATCCTCTTAAGTCATCAAAGCTGCTTGTGTACCCTGAAGTCCTCGTCTGTATTATTTTTTTTATAAACTGTCTTATAATGTAATCTGCAGCGAGTTTACTAGGGGGTGGGAAAATTTAATCGAAAAATCGAAAATCTGGATTTTTTTCTTCACAATTTTGAAATCAATTTTTTTTGTTTAAAAAATAATGTCTTTTTCAAATAAAAAAATTAATGTATTATAAATTTTTTGTCATTTTTATTGTTTTTATTGATCTTTGTACTTGTCTTCTTGGGCATTATAGCAGCAGAATGATGATCTGGCTACAGTGTTGTTTTTTTCCTCATTAAAATGAAGAAAAATGATGAGCAAAAAAAAGTTTTACATATTTTTTTTGTGTGTGTTTTTTTAATCTTCAAA